>NW_006921835.1:1292363-1304130 GCF_000298275.1 Orycteropus afer afer
CCTTGGGTTTCCGAGGCAGTATCACTACGGAAGTAGGATTGCCCAACCTTCCTTCCGAGGAGTGGCTGGTGGGTTTAAACCGCCAGCCCTCTGGTGAGCAGTCAAGTGCCTTAGGCACTATGCTACCAGAGCTCCTAGTGGCAGGATACAAGATCAACATGCAAAAATCAGCTGGATTCCTCTACACCAACAAAGAGATTGCTGAAAAAGATAAGGAACTCAATACTATTTACAATGGCTACCAACAAAATAAATTACTTGGGAGTAAACCTTACTAGAAACAAAAAAAAAAAAAACTGTACAAGGAAAGCTACAAAAGACTACTTCAAGAAACTGTAAGAGATCTACAGAAAAGGAAGAACATATCATGCTCTTGGATAAGAAGATTGAACCTTGTGAAAATGTCAATTCTACCCAAAGTGATGTACATATTCAATGCAGTCCCAATCCAGATCCCATCCATTTTAAGGATATTGAAAAAACTATCACTCACTTTATATGGAAAAGAAAGACACCTCGGATAAGTAAAATACTATTGAAGAAGAACAAAATAAGAGGTCTCACATCCCTGGATCTCAAAACCTACTATAACCAAAGTGGTCAAAACTGCCTGGTACAGTGACAGACACATAGACCAACGGAATAGAATTGAGAACCCAGAAATAGATCCATCAACCTTTGTCAGCTGATCTTTGACAAAGGGCTGAAATCCATTCAATGGGGAAGAGATGGTCTGTTTAGCAAATAGTGCTGGCAAAAGTGGATATTCATTTGCAGAAAAATTAAACAAGATTTGTAACTCCCATCATACACAAAAACTAACTCCAGATGGATCAAAGACTTGAATGTGAAACCAAAACTATAAAGTTCCTCAAGGAAAAACTAGGGACAAATATAAGTGCCCTAATATATGGCATAAACATAATCCAAAATACATAAACAGCAGAAGATAAACTAGATGAATGGGACCTTCTGAATTAAATTTTTATGTGCTTCCAAAGACTTCTCCAAAAAAGTAAAATCAGAAAATACAGATTGGGAAAAAATATTTGTTAATGACATATCTGACAAGGGGCTTATCTCTAGAATTTATAGGTAAGTCCAACACCTCAACGACAAAAAGACAAATAACTCAATTAAGAAATGGGCAGAATAGACACTTCACCAAAGAGGATATTCAAGCAGCCAACAAACATGTGAAGAAATGTTCACATTCACGTTCATTAGCCATTAGAGAAATTCAAATCACAACAATGATGAGATAACATCATGCCCCAGAACTAGTAGCAAAGTTCTGCAAGACAGAAAATGACAAGTGCTAGCAAAGATGTGGAGAGATTGGGACTCATACACTGCTGGTGGGACTGTTAAATGATACAACCACAGTAGAGAGCAGTATGGCAATTTCTTGAAAAGTTATAATTAGAAATACCATTTGACCCAGTAATGCCATTAGTAAGTTCTGGTAGTTAAGGTAATGTGTTAGCTTGGCTGGGCCTTGTGGAGCGGCTGGGCAGCTGGTGGTAGTTATTCCACATGATGAGAATGATAATCATTTCCATGGTGGAATCTGCTGTGAGCACCTGGGTAGCTGCCTTATGGATGTGGTCTGCTTCCTGTATATAAGGAGCAGCCTTAGGGACAATCTCCAGCTATTTGCATGCTTGAACCCTGCAGGTAGCTGGTAATTGATTCCTGGAAACAATTACTCCAAGGGACTGATACACCATGCAATCCTCAACCTATAAGTCTATGAGACCAGAAGTAGATGGTGGCCTGCTACCACTGTCAACCATTCAAAGGGGATCTATGTAGGAGATCCTACAAAGAGTGGGAGAACAATGTGGAACAAAAGTCAAAAGCACACACACAAAAAAAAAATAAAAATAAGCCTGCCATTCTCTGCCAATTTCAGGACTTTTAATGGACTTGAGTCAGTAGCCTGCCATGTGGTTTTGTAATATTGGTAGTGTGCCATTTTGTTTGTTGACTTTGGGCTTGTTAGTCTCAGCAGCCATTTGCTGCCTGAATGAAGAGATGTCTGTATCTTCAGTGGGCTGGGAACAAGAGGCAGAGATGAAGCCCAATGTCAATGGGCTTTCACACAGCCCTTAAAGCCTGGCACTTAGACCTTGGACTTCTAGCCTCCAAAAAAATGTAAGGATAAAGTGCTACTTGTTAAAGCCATCCTATTTGTGGTATATGTCTCTCAGAGTGGAACTAGGTAACTAGAACATAGGTATATATCCTAAAGAAGTGAGAGCCAGGACAAGAACAGATGTATGTACACCCTTGTTCATCACAGCACTATTTACAATACAAAAAGATGGAAGTAACATAGGTGTCCATCAACAGAAGAATGGATAATCAAACCAGTACATCCACACAGTGGAATACTATGCAATCCTAAAGAATAATATAGAATCTGCAAAACACTGCATAACATGAATGAACTTGGAGGACATTATGCTGAGTGAAATAAGTCAGTTACAGAAGGACAAATATTATATAGTCCATTATTGTAAAAAGTCAAGGAAAGGTTTCTATATGGAAGGAAATTTTCTTTGTTAGTTACCATAAGTGGGAGGGGAGAGGAGGGAACACTGCTAGACAGGTAAAGACAAGTATTGATTTGGTTGAAGAGAAAGGTGAGGTACCCAATGTGGGTGATCAACATGGTGGCATTGAGGAAGAAGATATAGAGTGGTGCATGGGAGGTATAGACAACAAAGATCCACCCTTTTGCACATACAGTACTGCATTGTCAGTGATGGCAAACATTGATGTACAGGTGGATAGATGGGTGGACAGGCTGAATGATTAGGTATGTCAATACAGGGGGCACTGTGCCCCTGACCAGGTATAGGGTTGGCAGACAATGTTTCTACAAATGTATTTGCACGTTCTGTAAGAATTTCCAAGTATATAATAGAGCTGACAAGGGACAAGGTTGTAGTCACTTCTTGGCCACAGCCAGCTACCTAGAGGGATAAAGCAGTTGGACCTCTGTAGTCGGGAGTATGGTCCCAGGGGACATCAAGCTCAATTGGCATAACATACTACCCAAAAACATTGTTCCTACTTTGGTGAGTAGTGACTGGGATCTTAAAAGCTTGTAAGTAGCCATCTAGATGCAACCATGGGTCTCTCTTCATTCAGAGCAAGGAAGAATGAAGCAAACCAAAGATTCCTGGAAACAATTACTCCAAGGGACTGATACATCATGCAATCCTCAGGCTATAAGTCTATGAGACCAGAAGAACTAGATGGTGCCCTGCTACCACTGTCAACCATTCAGAAGGGGATCTATGTAGGAGATCCTACAAAGAGTGGGAGAACAATGTGGAACAAAAGTCAAAATCACACACACACACACACACAAAAAAAAGACCAAGTTTGGTAGTCTAATAGAGTCTGGTGGAACTCATGAGATTATGACCCCTAACTGCCCTTCAGTTCTGGAATTGAACCCACTCCTGTGGCTTCCAGCCAACAAAAGACAGGCATATGAGCTAAACATTTATATTAGGTAGATTAACTCCTTGGAGAGATCAATCATGGGAGAAGAGAAGGGCAGTGTATGCACAGGGAGACAGCTTAGGGGGCAGGAGTGTATGGGAGGGAAGGATACAGGCAAGAAGTGGCTAAAGGGAGGAAGCGGGAGGAGAGTTGTTGCATTGTGGGAGATTGCAGTCAATGCCATAAGACAAAGTGTTTGTGAACAGCTGTATGGAAGATGAATTTGCTCCACAAACTTTCACCCAAATCACAATAAAAACTAAAAATAAAATAAAAAAGTATGGTACCTAAAAATGATCTTGCTTGTTTATTGTCAAAAATAATATGATCAAGTATACACAGAAAACAATTACAAACTTTGATATTCCATTTCAATTTGAGCAGTAACAACAGCAGCACTAACAACAACAAAAAAACTTTTGCCATCAACTCAATTCCAGCTCATGTATTTAAGAATAGGACTACTCCATAGATTTTTCTTGGCTGTTTTACAGAAGTAGATCACCAGGTCTTTCTTCCACAACACCAGTGGGTGAGTTTTGGCTGCCAACCATTAAGTTGTGTATCTAGTGCAAATTCTCTGTGGCACATAGGGATCTTTTTTCAAATTGGAAAATGCCCCTTAAATACTGTTTCATGATTTCCACACCCTAATTAAAATTATCTTAATCCATAGGGAAAAAAAAATAACATTTCTATCATTTTATTCACATGGTCGTCTACTTCAAGGTTATGTATTACATTGGTATTACTTTCTTTTCTTGGAATATTTTTGTCTAAAGTAATTAAATTGATTTATACCTTATTTATACTTGGTTAAAGAATGAATAAGATTATTGAAGAAAAGGGGAAAAAAGAAACACTGTAGTTGAGGCAAAGTCAGTGCTAAAGTAACTTGTTCTAATAAAAAGATTAGAGGAAGAACAGATAGTGACAATTTCTGAAGGTGTCAGTATTCACAATAAAACCTTGATAAGCATTCATACTACAAAATCAACACAATGTAAAAATCAAAGAGCAGTAACTATTAAATAGGTCTTATTTTTTCTTGTTTCTTTCAGTTTCTAGGCAACTGTTTTTTTGTATTGTTAAAATATAGCAAATTTGCACAGCAGGTAAAAGAAGTATAAACAACAAATGCAGGGTAAGCATACATCCTAGTTTGTCTAAGATGTGCCCAATTTATGGCCACCATCTATTTATTATTACTGACAGCAACTCCTTTCATTGTCAAAATTATCACTTTGGGGAATTATAGAGTCACAAAAATTATATATGGTTCAGTGAAATTATGTTTATCAGGATGAGATTCAGAATAACTAGATAAGTCAGAAAAGGAGACATCTATTGGATGTGTATGCCTTCAGAAGCTTAAGAATACCTTAAGAAATATGTCATGGGTAATACTGTACAATATTCTTTCAAAAATATTTCTTGATTTCCTACTATGTGATATGCTTGCTGAATGCCATTGATCTGAATCCAACTCATAGGGACTGATGTGACAGCAATAGCTGTCTCATAGGATCTTCTTGGCTGTATTCTTTATAGAAGCAGATTGTCAGTTCTTCTTTCCCCTGAGCCATTGGGTGTGTTCAAACCACCAGCCTTTCAGTTAGCAGCCAAGTGCTTAACTATTGTTCCACCAGGGCCCTAGATACCTTCTAATTGTTACTGGAGATTTATTCTTCGCCCTTCTCCATTCTATGCCCCCATGAGTTGACTCATATTTATTGCTTCATCAGGCTGCTTTCTCCTCTGGTTTCACATTGGTTTAACTAATGAGAGCCATTGCAGATTGGAGGACAAATAGCAATGAGGTAAGCCCTGTCTCTGCTAAATTACCTCAGGTTGATGGAGTCCTTCTGTAAAACACCACATTTGTGTTGGTATGAGATCAAGGATGGTGAAAGATTATGCTTTGGGAGATTAATGGCTCTGAAAGTCATTTATGAGCAGTGATTGTAAAGACTGTAGGAACAGCTGGAATTTCCTACCAGTCCCAGAGAATAAACAGGAAAAAGAATGTGAAGATGTGGATGTGTACATGAGAACACCAGTGAAAAATCAGAATGACTATAGAAACAATGAAGTAGTCCTTATTTCTTGTAGTCACAGGGAAAATGATTTAAAAATAAGCTGAGAAAGATTGTGAAGGGTTCAGAATTGTAGTAGCTTGTATATTTTCAAATCACTGGGTTTCTTTTGTCAGCTTATCATGACAAATGAGAAAGAAATAAGAAACTGACCCAAACTGACCTATGGAAAAGAAATGTCTAGGCAAACACAGGTGAATAGCGCAAACAGTTAAGGGCTAGGCTACCTACCAACTGAAAGGTTGACTGCTCAGATCTACTCAGAGACTCCTCAGTAGATCTATAGATATTCTTCTGAAAGTTGACAGCCATTGAGTGGGAAGAAATATATATAGTGAAGTTCTACTCTGAAATACATAGGATGTCATGAGTCAGAATTGACAATTAACAGCAACTTTTTTTTTCTTCCCTAGCAGAGACGGCTCCTCTGTTTGCTATCTGAGGAATTCGGCTTTCCTGAGTAACTCAGAGCTGTTTTCTCACAAAATATTAGTCTAGTCCATAATTTAATAGTTTTAAACTAAGTGTGCCAAGTGATCAGATAGTAGCAAGTATTCTAATAAATGTTAGTAATATACACATAGCAAAAGTTTGGAGATTATTCATAAAAATATTCAGGACCCTGCTGTATCAGTAAAGTTTCAAGGAGTCCAGAGGTCTGAGTTATGTCAGGCCATAGTCTCCAGCATCAGAGACAAAATCTGTCCCTTGCATTGCCCATCAAAAAACAGGCACAAGATTTAATGATCTTCCTTTGTATTTTGGAGGAAAAATGCACTATATCTATGTAATTGGTAAGGCTGTTAATTTTAAGTGGATCTGAGAGCAAAAAGTTTCTGTCAGTTTAGTCTTATCACCCAGAAGACCCAATTGTACTGGACCTGTCTGAAGAAGAAAGAGATCTGTAGAGTGATTCTGGTAAGCATCGATAGCAGAACCACACTCTAGACATCAAGGAATGAAACTGTGAACTCTCCTGCAGAAAAACCACTCCTCATTTGGAAGGAATGCCTTACATTTTGAAAAGCTATACCAAGGGGCTAAAATCTTAACTGAATTGAGAATTATCTGATTGCTATTCAAGCTATAAAATTAGATGTATGCAACAGCGTTCCACAGTAAACTGGATAAGGTGAATATGAAACCAATCCACAGTACATCCAAAAAACCAAAGAAAACTGCCTGAACAGATTGCTCAAACTTCCACAGCACCTGTTCTTGTTCCTTGCTGTCTCTCTCTTAATATACCTGTGGCCTGAACAGAAGTTCACAATTAATACAAGAGAAAAAATATGGTTCTAGTCTATGGATATGTCTGTATGATTATGCTGGCATCAGCCATAAATGAATGACCACAACATCACAGTTTCACTTAGGAAACACTCTGAAATACAATGGTGAAGGAAAATCCTCCAAGTAGGTAAAACTTATACTAGTACTTCTTGCTGCCCACTTCTTACAAAAGAAGAAATGATCTGAGCCATGCATCTATATTAATTTGTGGACAGTTTCTAATGAATTGGCCAATATCCAGAGACCTGGAAAATTTTATACACACACACACACACACACACATAATTTACCAGGTATAAATATGTGTGTGTGTATAAACACACACACATATATATGTTTGTATGTGTATAAAATAAGGAAGTATGAGGAATAGCTGTGTGAAGGGACTTGTATGAATGGACACAAAGCTTGAAGATATTCATATCTCATGTAAAGGCTCAGCACAGGAAATCCACTGCAAAAGAGTCTCTCATTATTCAGAATGTTCAGTTTTAAAGATTTCAATCAACTTCTTTTCTCAACTACCCTAGTGCTTTGTCAACTGGTCATATTTGAAGTGGCCATGCTGGCAGGGATAGAAACTATGCATTGGTTTAACCATAAGGAATTCCTCTAAACGAAAGACTGATATTATCATTGCTGAGTGACAAACCTATAATAGAAAAGATAAAAGTGTAGCCACTGGTATGGCAACTTTCCTGGAGTAAGGGGAGAAGCAGCTGTGTACATGATGCCAGAGTGATGACATCAAATCCTATCCATGGTGAAATTATGAGGGCTTTGTCCTTACAGAGATAGACTAACATTCCATGTATATATTTTCCCTAGTCTCAGGAATTCTGCAAGCACTACTCATGTACAGAAAGCCTCATCCACTTTCTTACTGTTCCATATTTTTTTTTTTCATGCAGACTGGATTTGCTAGTCTCATCCTGAGGCCATCACCTAGAAACTACTGACTTGCTGTGATAGCTAACAGCCTGAGTTATTGTGGTAGCTTGGAAAAAAAAAAAAAGGAAAAAAGTCAGAGTTTAGAAAGCTGTTTTAAAGGATTCAATGTATAATTTAATCTTGCAGTAAAAATATAATCTCTTTTCCCCTTGTAGCCAAGGGTAGGGATGGGAATGGCTCATTTTACTCTTATACTAAGTAAACTACTGGGGAAATTTTTGTTTCCCTACCTTATGACCTTTTGTTAGTTGATTTGTCACAGTTCTCAAGACAAGAATGATTTCATTAGGGAACCGATTACATGAGAGCAGAGAGTATACCCTTGGTATTTGGGGCTCCTCATTATTAATGCAACAACTGCTAAATAAGAGAGTCACTCCACTGTCTTAGATAATGACCCCACTTACAAAGAGGAAAATAAGATTTTAATAATTAAGACAAAAGGTACTATATCTGGACATTCTTATCATATCCGTGCCTGATACTTCTGCTTAATAGAAAACTGGGGCAAACTAATAAAGACAAGGCCAACAAGAACTCAGATTCTGCAAGAATATAAAGTGACTCAACCATAGTACATGGACATGAACTTCCCATAGGGAGGACTTCAGAGACATAAAAGAAGGATAAATTCCACGCCCCTTTCTCCCTGGAATGAACTGTCCCAAGGCATTTATTTATATATTTATTTATTTAAATATATATTTACTTATTTTTAATTTTAGTTTATCTGAGGAATTCCTTCATGGCCTTACAATTATACTTGCTTGAGAAGCCAGCCTTATTTCTTTGGCTCATTGTGAAAAAGTGGCCAGTAATGTGAGATATCATCTCATGATTTTCCATCCTTAGATTCTCACCTCTGTTTTTTTTTGTTTGTTTGTTTTTCTTGTTGTTGTTACCAGGATAAGGCACATCCCAAATAAATAATTATCACTTAATCTTTGCATAAGGTTCTGTTTACTAAGAAATAAAAAGTAATACATGTATTACCCTTATAGGCTCTCATTTTTCAAGTACACATATATCAGTTTTGCTATTGGTCATTCATCTTTGTGACTTGGTGGGTATAGAAACACTTTTTTGTTTGTTTTTTTCTAGAAAAAATAGTAGGCTTAAAGAACAGAAACTATCTCTTCCCTTCATTACTTTGTACGATGACCCTTCCATTCAGCTCATAACTCACTGCCCTCTTCCCAATTCTACCAGCCTCACATTCATTTTTGCATTACTGGAACTAATACTATTACTTTCTCTTTGACTATAATTAAATCTCATGTGTATTTTTTGTAGTTTATTTGTAAAATTTGATATCAATAATTATGGCTTATATCATGGTGGGTATGCAAATACTGTTTACTGCTGAACCAGTGATGTTAGTAATATCATTATTTTTTTTATATACTGCTTATTTCTCTAACATTTTAATTGCATTACCTTTTTGTTTGTTGTTGTTGTTGTTCTTAGGTGCCATCGAGACATCTCTGACTCATAGCAACCCCATGCACAACAGAACGAAATACTGCTGATCCCATGCCAGCTCCATGATCCTTGCTATACTTGAGCCCATCTCTGCAGCCACTGTGCCAATCCATCTCCTTGAGGGTCTTCCACTCTTTCGTCAATACTCCACCTTACCAAGCATGACATCCTTCTCCAGGGAATGGTCCCTTCTGAAAACATGACCAAAGTAGGTGAAACGAAGTTTGCCCATTCTTTCTTTCAGGGAGCATTCTGGCTTCACTTCCTCCAGGACAAATTTGTTAGATCTTCTAGCAGTACATGGTACTCTCAACATTCTTTGCCAACACACAATTCAAAAACATCAACTCTTCTTTGGTCTTCCCTATTCATTGTCCAGCTCTCACATGCATATGAGGCAATTGAAAATGCCATGGCTTGAGTCAGGTGCACCTTAGTCTTCAAGGAGACATCTTTGCTCCTCAGCACCTGAAAGAGGTCCTTTGCAGCTGATTTGCCCAGTGCTATACATCATTTGGGGAGCTCCAGTGACTTAGTGCCTAAGGCACTTGACTGGTAATCAGAAGGCTGGCAGTTCAAACCCACCAGCCACTCCTCGGAAGGAAGCTTGGACAATCTACTTTTGTAGTGATACTGCCTCAGAAACCCAAGCAAGAGTCGCTATGAGTCAAAATCCACTTGATGGCAGTGAGTTTGTTTTTTGGTATATGTTGTCTGATGTCATGACTGCTGCTTCCATTGGCATTGATTGTAGAACAAAGCAATGTGAAGTCTCTGGCAACTTCAATCTTTTCCTCTTTTATCATGAGGCTGCTTATAGGTACAGTTGTGAGGATTTTTGTTTTCTTTATATTGAGACGTAATCCATACTGAAGACTGTATTCTTCAATCTTCATCAGTAAGTGTCTCAAGTCATCCCCATTTTCAGCAATCAAAGTTATGTCATCAGTGTATTGCAGGTTGTTAATGATTGTTCCTTCAATCCTGATGCCATGTTCTTCTTCATATAATTCAGCTTCTTGGATAATCTGCTCAGCATACAGATTGAATAAGTATGGTGAAAGGATACAACCATGATGCACTCCCTTCTTGATTTAAACCATGCAGTGTCCCCTTGTTCTGTTTGAGTGACACCCTCCTGGTCTATGTACAGGTTCTTCATGACTACTATCAAGTGTTCTGGAATTCCCATTATTCTCGATGTTACCCATTATTTGTTATCATCCACAGAATCAAACGCTTGTGCACAGTCAATAAAACACAAGTAAACATCTTTCTGGTATTCTTTGCTTTGAGCCAAGATCCATCTGACATCAGCAATGATACCCCATATTCCATGTCCTCTCCTAAAACCAGCTTGCATTTCTGGAATTTCTCTGTCAATATACTGTTGCAACCATTTTAAAATTATTTTTGCTTACATCCTTTAAAATTTTATATGCACACACATGTATGTGCTGCATGATCACACTCACAAATATCTTAAAGTTTTAAAAATTCTTTTTTTAAAAAAATGCATTTTATCAAAATATAATTTAGATACATTGAAATGCACAAAACTAAATTGTCATGGGTCAATATATCTTTTTTTTTTTTTTTTTTTTTTTTATTCCCGTGGCTCCCATCCCACCATTGGCACAAAACAAAGAAAATTGCCCTCCATATATAAACCTTTCCTTTATCCTCCACGACAATGAACTAATCCTGTATTTGTCCTTCTGTGATTGACTTATTTATCTCAGCATAATATCCTCCAAGTTCATCCATGTTATGTAGTGTTTTACAGACTCTACATTATTCTCTAATGCTGCATAACATTCCACTGTGTGTATGTACCACAGTTTGGTCATCCACTCTTCCATTGATGGGCATGTAGTTTGTTTCCATATTTTTGCTATTGTAAATAGTGTTGCAATAAACATGAGTGTGCCTAAATCTGTTCCTGCCCTGGCTCTCACCTTTCCAGGATATATACCTAGTAATAGGATTGCAGTGTCAAATGGCATTTCCAATTCCAGCTTTCTAAGGAATTGCCATACTGCTTTCCAGAGTAGTTGTATCACATCAAATATCCCTGCCAGCATTTGTTTTTTTTCTATCTTGTCAAACCTTGCCATCCATGCTGGGGTGAGATGGTATCTCATTGTTGTTTTGATATGCATCTCTCTTATGGCCAGTGATCATGAATATCTCTTCATGTATTTGCTAGCCACCTGAATATCCTCTTTGGCAAAATGTTTATTCACGTCTTCTGCAAATTTTTCTATTGGATTGTTAATCCCTTTGCTGTTGAGGCATTGGAGTTTTCTATAAATCTTACAAATAAGTCCCTTGCCAGATATGTAATTATTGACAAGTATGAATTTGTTGCTGTCATTTTTGTTATATGCTTTTTTGTGGTGTCGATTTCTTTGTTCCATATAATT
>NW_006921835.1:1304543-1305190 GCF_000298275.1 Orycteropus afer afer
TTGGATACTTCCATAGCTGGGTTGGTTTCTGGGTTATATCATCATGTGTGTTAATGGTCAGTTGTTGTTTGCTGTTGTTGCTTCTCTGTCCAAAGAACTCCCTTTATTATCTCTTGTAAGGTTTGTTTGGTTTTAACCAATTCCCTTAATTTCTGTTTATCTGGAAATGTCCTAGTATCACCATTATATTTCAGGGACAATTTTGCTGGGTACGTAAATCTTGATAGGAAATCTTTTTTCTTTCAGGGTTTTATATATACTATTCCATTGTCTTCTTGCCTGCATAGTTTCTGCCATGAAATCCAAGCTTAGTATTGTTGGTTGCCCCTTGTAGGTAACTTTTCATTTTTCCCATGCTGCTTTCAGAATTCTTTCTTAGTCTTTGGTTTTGGTGAGTGTGATGATGACATGTCTTGGTGATTTTCTTTTGGGGTCTATCCTGTTTGGGATTTGTTGGGCTTCTTGAATGAATATATTCTCATTTTTCATCATACCAGGAAAATTATCTTCCAACAAACCTTCAACAATTTTTTTTTGTGATTTTGTCTCTTCCTGTTCTGGAATTCCAATGACACATAGGTTATTCCCTTTAATGGTTTCCCACATGAACCTTGTTGTTGTTGTTGTTATGTGCTGTTGAGTCGTCT
>NW_006921835.1:1305690-1319157 GCF_000298275.1 Orycteropus afer afer
TTGATCTGTCTCTCAATTTGTTGAAGATACCTAAATATAATTCTTTTGAATTTCTTATCAAGGAGTTCCTATGCTGAGTCTTGATCAGAGATGTGTTTTGGGTCCGTATCATGGCCACTTTTTTATCCTGCTTTATTTTGCTTCTTTGTGTGCACTGTAACAGTCCAGTGTCTCTAAGGCACTGTGACATTTTTGTGTTTATATTTAATTGGTGATTGTATGTTGGAGTGACTCCCCATGATTTTTGTTTTATTTGCAAGTTACCTATGTACAAAGGGTACTGAGCTCCTCTATTCACTAGTTGGCAGCACTTATACACTCACCACATGTCTCCTTTTCCATTGTTTGCCTCCCATATATTCCTGCCATCCCTGGAAAACAGAGACTATTCTTAGGTCCTGGGAATTGGAATGAGAATGCTGTCACTTTAAAATCCAAAATGACCACCCCTTGTAAAGATTCAAAATGGCTGCAGCCATAGTCACTTTAAGTATCCAAAATGGTCATCGCCTGTAAACAATCAAAATAGCTGCACCCTCCAGAGAGAGGAAAGTCCACAACTCAGCTTGTCTCTTTCCTTGCTGTTTCCTTTCCTAGTCATAGGCCACCAGCACAGTCGTCCCTGCAGCCTCTGATGACTAGGGCTGTTCTTTAGGTCAATTCTCAGGTCCCAACACCAGTTGGAAATATTCAGGCTGTTGGTCCTGTCAGAGTAGTTGGCAGTCCACTCTCTGACTGTCTCTGTACTCACTGTTTTTGTTCAGGTTTTTCCACTAGTTGGTGCTTAGTCCACTTCTGTATAGTTCCTTTCAAATCTCAGGGCTCCAGAATTATCTTCTGTATCTCTGTCAACTGTTCTCACTTTTCTTTGTTGAAGAGGGTCTGTGTAGCTTTTCTGCCTATTCTTCCATCTTACCAGAAGTCCTTAATGTTTTATAAATTCTTATAAATAAATATTTTTCACATAACTCGTTTTAGGATCTTTCACCCATGTACTTTAGACTAAATGGGTTTTTCTCTGGGTCTGTTGCATCAGTATATCTTAGGACTATTCTTTACCTTCTTAAATTAGTTCTCCTGTTTTCTGATTTGACAAAATTCACTATCCATTCCTAATGTAAACTCCAAGAAAAGTAATCACTTTGGAAAACAGTTTGGTTATGTCTTAAAAATGTAAATGTGGATCCACAACTTGATGCACAACTTCCTACTCCTAGGCATTTCCTGGAGAGAAATGAAAGTATAATCCATAAAAAGATTGGTACATGAAATTCATAGGAACCTTATTCATGAAAGTCCCAAAGTGAAAATTAGACATATGCTCACTAGTCATGAATGGACATAAATATGGCAGCATATCTATACAATAGAATACTACTTAAAGCCAAAACAACCAAACTCATTGCCATCAAGTCAATCCTGACTCATAGAGACTCATCCTTGGGTTTCTGCAGTGATATCTCCACACAAGTAAATTGTCCAATCTTCCTTCCAAGGAGTGACTGGTGGGTTTGAACCACCAGCCTTCTGGTTAGCAGTCAAATCCCTTAACCATGATGCCACCAGAGCTCCAGAATACTATTTAGCAATGGATAAATAATAAATTATGAGTATATTCCTTATTAACACTACAACATGGATGGATCTGAAAATAATTATGCTGTATGAAAGAAGTTAGACAAAGTGGAGTATATACTAAAAGATCCCATTTATATAAAATTTTTAGAAATGCAAACTGATATATAATGACAGAAATCATTTAATCAGTTTCATGAAAGTATGAGTAGGGATCAGAAGGGGTTAGGGAAGGAAGAGAATTAGGGTTTACAAAGGAGCATTAAAAAAACTTTTGAATTCAATTATACTTTGAAATAGTCTGTAAATGCCATATAGATCACATAAAATGTTTGGATATCTCAGAAGCCACATGCATCCATCCCCCTAAAATAGCCTGAGTCCAGAACTGAAAAAATCAAGGAAAATATCCAGCCCAAAAATTGAGCTAAGAAATCAGCTAGTTGGATAAAGCAACAATGATAATAACTAAATACTAGATTCAGACATTGTGCTTATATCTTAGCATGTATACAATGTTCAATTTAGTTCACTCATTAAATAACCCTACAAAGTAGATAATCATTTCCCTGTCTTAAGGGGAAAGAAAATGAGGTTTGGAAAGTTAAACACTTTCCTAAATAATAATCAGTGGAGGTGATTACTGAATCCTCAAATTGTAATTTCAGAGGTTGTGCTTTATGTATTCTGTATACTTCAGTATGTTACAAAAGACAGGCTTTTGCATGATTCTAATAAATGTGAATAGTAGTCAAGAAGCCATTTTATCACAAGTTATTCATTATAATATACTTTCTTGTAGGATTGAAAATGTCTGATGGATTTTTATCCAGGGTGATTCTACAAATATTTGCTACAGTGAGAATCAGTACCAATAACATTTTTAAATATCAGTAGGAATGTAGACCCAATTCAACAATGAAGATAATTTTTTTCAGATCTAGCTATTCTTTTGCTTTTGAAGATACTCATCCAACCAAGTGCTACATGAGTTTCATTTAATTAACCTTGTTTTGTTTGTTTGTTTGTTTGTTTGTTTGTTTGTTTATGTTTATAGGTATCTTATTCATCTTCTATCACAGCTGGAGGACTGGAGTCTGTCTTAGAGACACTTCATTTGTATGTTATGGAACTTTAATGATCACATGTATTTAAATCTATCTGATATATTCCTTATCAATCTTCTGAGTTAATATGTTTCTACTGAACTCTAGTTCAGGTGAGTAAAATGGATATTGGCTTGCAAGATTCATGCATAGATATAAATAAAACAAGATAAATTACTATATGAAACAAGAAATAAAACTAGTTAATTTGCAAAGCCAAATCAATAGCTTACTGTTTCATTATATAATATGGTAATAGAACTGTTTTGACTGGATAATTCATCTCAAAAGGAATACTTGACTTGTTTTATAGAACACACATCGAAGAATAGTTAAGAGATAAAAGGTTAATGGAATCTGCCTGCCAAGAAAATAGAACATTTCTCTTCTTAAAAAAAAAAAAAAAAAATCTTGTCCAAGTTCTTGTACATTTTTAATTAATGAGCTGTGGAAATAAGTCAGGAAACTATTTCTAGAATTCAGGAAATTAAAAATATAATTAAGAGTACATATTATCATGCTGTAGAAAGATAGTGTGTCTGTCATCAAAAAGTAATTTTGTTTCTGAAAACCCTTCTCATCTATATACAATCAAATAAATGTGAGGAACTGGGGCATAACCAATAAGAGGTGTACATTTTTAGATTTTCTACAAATTGTAACACCATCAAACATAATATATATTATATTTTGGAGAATGCATGGGGAAAAATTGTTAGAATTTTAAGAAGTTTTGTTGTTTTTTTAAAATATGCCAATAGATAAAAGAAAAATCTACACAGAACCTCACATTTGATAGAAGATAAACTAAAAATATACACTCTATTAAAACTTCATGTACCTAAAACAGACTCCAATGTTACTGAGCTAATTACAACTCCTAGTGCCCTTGGGACAAGTAAAACTGCCCCATAGTGTTTCCAAGCTGTAATCTTTATAGAAGCAGTCTTTCTCTCACAAAACAACTGGTGGGTTTGACCCATGCACATTTTGGTTAGGAGCTGAGCACTTAACCACTGTGCCACCAGTGCTCCTTAAGCTTCATATAACATGAATGAAATGTGGAACTCATTTCTAATTAACAATTGACCTTCAAATGCGTAATTTTCCAAAATTCTAGCCTTCTTCCTCTATCTGGGTAGTCAGTGTATCTTTAATTGGGACTTTTCCACTGTCTTAATTTCCTAGGGCTGCCACAATAACAACAACAACAAACTCCAAGTGGGTGGCTTTAAAGAACAGGAATTTATCTTGCGTTTTGGAGGCTGGGAAGAAAAATTCAGAGTATTGACAGGGTGAGGCTTTCTCTTTGGCTTCTGTCTCTTTCTATTTCTGTAGCCCTGTGTGTTTCCTGGTTATTTATAGGTATATATTCACATGGCATCTTTCTTCCCCTATGTGTGTCCCTCTATGTCTGTTTTTCCTTTTTTTAAGAACGTACTCAGAAAGGATAAGGTTTAGGACCCACCTTACTTTTGTATGATCTCATTAACATAATAAAAATATTTCCAAAAGGTCACATTCACAGATACAGGGTGAGGATTTCAACATATCTTTTGTGGGGACACAATTCAATCTCTAACACTCACTTATGTAGACTTTTCTAGCTCCTTTTCCTAAAAACTATCCACTCCTTTGTCTTCTACTCTTCTAGACACCCTGACTTCCAGGATGTAGTGGCGTGGCAGTTATATAAAATGCAAAAACATAAGCTCCACCACAGACTTACTGAACAGTGATAAAAATTTTAAAGTAACTCCCTCCTGTAATGATTTCTAGGCAAATTAAAGTTTGAGAAGCATTGCTCTATTCTATTTGCATTTCATTCTGTAATTCTTTATCTTCACATGCTTGCTTAAATGCCATTCTTTCCTTCCTAGATAGAAAGAGAAACCTCTGATAGTAGTTGCACCTGGTAAAAGTTGCACCATGGATAGATTGAGAAGGAAGAATGGTTGTACTAAATCTGTCAAAAACTCCAAAATTCCCATCACTGATGTGCTGAGTACTTTGTTAATTAGGTGAATTTTCACTTTAGCTGGTTGTCTCATTAATAGGAATGAGGAATGTCCAATTTTCATTAGAGTGATGAAAATAATATCTATTTTCAAGGATTGTTGAGGCAATAACAGGATATAGCGCAATACAAAACTTGGAACCCTGAACACTCACTAAATATCATCTGATAGACTCAGATGTAAACACACTTGTACACATGCACATTAGAATTTTATATAAAAATAAACATAAGAAAGAGTTAGATCACATTTGCAGTTTATAGACTTTGCTTGGAACAGAAATGTGTTCCTACTTTGTGTAGGATTCTGATCTCTATGACTAGAGGGCAAGTGCCTTCAGGAGAATAGCTACATTTGTATTTGAATATGTTTACATGGATTCCCCAGATATTAAATATATTATCAAGCATATAAACAATTCCAACTAGATATGTGCAGCATGCATCAGTTTATCTGAGCCCTAAGACAAGAAAAAAGTCTGATAGGAATATAAGCTGGGATGCTGAATCCAGCGTTTAAGAAGGTACCTGAGAGCCCAAGTAGCATAGCTAGGCTTGTAACCTAATTTTCCCCTTAATAACAATTTTTAAAATAAATAAATAAGTTACTTTGTTGTCCAAAAAAAAGTCACGGCCACCAAGTTGATACAGACTCAGGGTAGAGTAGAACTGCCCCACTGGGTTTTCAAGGCTGTAAATCTTCAGGGAAGCAGACTGCCCCATCTTTCTTTTGCAGAGTGGCTTATGAGTTCAAGCCATTGAATTTGGTTAGTAGCCAAATGCCTAAACTCTGTACCACCAGGCTCCTTAGTTGCCATTGAATTGACTCCAATTCATGGCAACCCCATGTACAATAGATGAAACAGTTTTGTATCAGATTATCATTATTGGAATGCTATCATTCATGACTGCAGCAGCTGTGTATTTTGAGTGCATTCCAACATAGAGGACTCATTTTTCATTAGTATATTTGACAATATCCTGTTGTGGTCCATTGGGTTTTATTGGCTAATTTTTGGAATTAGGTTGCCACGCCTATCTTCCTAGTCTGTCTTAGTCTGAAAATCCTGCTGAATCCTCTCCATCATAGGTGTCACTGCTGGTATTTGAAATACCAGTGGCATAGCTTCCAGCATCATAGCAATATGAAAGCCACCAGAGTACGATAAACTCTAAATTCTAAGAGGTATTATTTAAGAAAATATTGACTAGATTTGCTGCAAGAGTATTTCCCCAACTCAAAGTTAGAAAAGAAAAGTATGTTTATAATTGGAATATGCCTGGTTTTCATATGGGAAAAAATGCTTTTGAAAAAAAAGCCCATCTATATAACCTTTATGGAAGCACACTGAGCAAGAATTATTCCTACAATTGTCCCATCCCTTGGGTCATTTAAATGGTTTAAATTCCATTTAAATATTAGTCCTACAGAAGCACTATAATTACCAAAGATAAATGCCTCATCTACTTTCAAATCTTCATTAAAATTAGCTTTGTTATTTTTGTAGTGCCCAACAGCACAGCTATTAGAGTGAAGAGTCTGTCAGCTTTTCCATTTACAAACTCGGTTTTTTTGGGGGGTTCATTATCTTTTCTGTTTTGAATTGGATTAGCTTGAAAATTAGCTGTCAGCATGAATATGTATTATACTACCCAAAGTCCATGTACACATCAGTTTGGTAATATAGAAGGCAGAGATCAATAACCTCAATCCTCCTTATTCATGAAATTCTAAAGGTGTGTTAGATACTTGATAATCTTATGACCAGGGGCATAAACTTTCTCAAGGAAGTGGTCCTAAACCTGAGCTAATAATTTTGATACTTAAAAATGTATGAAGAAACCCAATTGAGTATGTACTTAACCTACTTTTCAACGTATAATGTATCTTAAAGCTTCTGGGCCAAATTGCAAATCTGTTTAATTAGAGGTGGAGCAGAATATACTTCTGGAGTGGTAAGAGGAGGAGACGGATTTGCGGTTTGAGATATTTTAACCAAAGAACAAAAGCAAAATAAATCACAGCAAGTGCCGTTTTGTCCATTTTGCTAGAGTCATTTCCTTCACTTTCAAGTGGGCAATAACAGGAGTTGATGTAGCAATCACAACAGAAGTAGCAGGACATATGAAATAGTGCAAAAAGCATCTGGATTCAGGGCCATGCGATTTATTTCTTCAGTCCAGAGTAAAATCTATGGAAGCAATTCTTTATCTCTCTCACGCACAATCTCTCTTTCACAAATACGTTCCTCATTTAGTTAATTTGTCACCACCTAAGGAAGGTTGGGCAATCCTACTTCCGTAGTGATACTGTCTCGGAAACCCAAGGAGGGGTCGCCATGAGTCGGGTTTGACTCCACGGCACATAACAACAACAACAACATTTCAATACTGAACATTTTTCAGTCATCACTAAATGCTTAACACATACACACATACACAGACATGATTGCTCATTTGACATTACAAAGAAAAAGAAATGAAAAAAAGATTTGGAGTTGAGGAGGGAGAGGGGAGGAGATTAGGTAGCAGCCTTTGTATAATACTTAATTTTTTTACAATATTTGATTAGGTAAGTAGCCTTTGTACAATATTTAAATATAATGCTATCCATGATCTGTCAGAAATAAATAATACATGTGAGATACTGCTCCTGAACACAGGAGTTATCACCTGACCTATTTGTCAGTGAATTAAAAAATAGAGCAAAACTGAAGAAGGCCAGTCAAGAGTATTGCACTTATTTTTTGCTACAAAACATCCCTGTATGTGTAGCTAAAGGCTAAAAAATAGTCAGAATTAATTTGATAATGTGTTTTTTAATGTCCATAGAAAGAAATATGAACAAGTGCTATTAAGACCCACAAACGTAATTAATAAGCTACTAATTCTGGATTTTTTCTTCCAAAATAGAGATTTTAGCATGTTTAAAAGAAAAAAAAAAAATGCTTTTATAATGTGACAACATGTTCACATGGACATTGTCTAAATTTATAGGAAGAAACAATATATGCAAATTTTCATTTCTTATTAAAATAAAGGATCATATTCTATGACTCAAATTATTAATCTCCCCAGTAGAACCTGGATTTTTGAATTTACTAATCATGTTTCCTTTTGTTGGATATTAACTTGTAGTTATCTATAACACCTGATCCATGATGAACTTTAAGATCTTCATTATTATAATTTCTTCTTCCACATTTGGCAGTTATACTAACAAGATAATGCAAACAATTTGCAATAGATATTCCCTCTTCCCTCAGTCCTGGGTTAACAGATTGTATTTGCCACATGTATGCTCTTATTGAGCTATCATTTCAACTGATGATTGCTATCTTCTACTGTGTATGTAGTTCTGTACTCCCAGGATTCTGCACAGAAAGATAAAGAAGATATAACCAGTCTCCATAAGCAGAGTTTTTGTTAGGTACCATCTGGTCAGTTCTGATTCATAGCGACCCCAGTGCAGTAGAATGAAGCACTGCCTGGTCCTGAGCCATCTTCACAGTTGTTGCTATGTTTGAGCTCACTGTTGCAGCCACTATATCAAACCATTTCATTGAGGTCCTTTCTTTTCTCTGACCTTCTACTTTAAGAAGCATATTGTCCTTCTCCAGGGACTGGTCCCTCTTGCTAACATGACCAAAGTATGAGAGAGAAAGTCTCATCATCCTTGCTTCTAAGGAACATTCCGGCTTTACCTCTTCCAAGACAGATTTGTTCATTCTTCTGATAGTCCAAAATATATTCACCATTCTTCTCTAACACTGTAATTCATATTCATCAATTCTTCTTTGATCTTCCTTATTCTTTGTCCAGTTTTTGCATACATATGAGGCGATTGAAATATTATGTCTTGGGTCAAGCACACTTTAATCTTCTAACTGACATCTTTGCTCTGTAACACTTTAAAGCAGTCTTTTGCAGCAGATTTGTCCAATACAATATATCATATGATTTCTTGACTGCTGCTTCCATGGGTATTGATTATAGACCCAAATAAAATGAAATCCCTGACAACTTCAATCTTTTCTCCATTTATCATGATGTTGCTTATTGGTCTAGTCATGAAGATTTTTATTTTATTTATGTTGAAGTGTAACCCATACTAAAGGCTATAATCTTTGATATTCATCATAAGTCCTCTTCATTTTCAGCAAGCAAGGCAGTGTCATCTGCATATAGCAGTTGATAATGAGTACATCTTTCACTAATCCTGATGTCATGCTCTTCTTCAAATAATTCAGCTTCTCAGATTATTTACTCAGCATACAGATTAAATAAGTATGGTGATGCAAGCCAGACACACACCTTTCCTAATAGCAAACCACACAGTATTCCCTTATTCTGTTTGAGCAACTGCCTCGTGGTCTATGTGCAGGTTACTCAGGAGCACAATTAAGTGGTCTAGAATTCCCATGTTTTGCAATGTTATCCATAGTTTGTTATGATGTAAATATTCTAATGCTTTTGCATAGTCAATAATTGAAGAAAAATAGAAGAAAAGAAAAGAAACATGAACAATTAATACAACACAGTTGCTTTAAAATAAATTACTTGAGAATACAGAAGCCAGATATAGTTTGGAATATTCCGCATAGAGCAGATGATATCTTAACTGATAATGTGAATACCCTATTGTTAAGGACAAGAAGGGACATTCTAAGTTAAGCATCAAGCATCTACCATACAAATACTTGAAATTAATAAAGGACAAATAAACAATATGACAGTAAGAAAGAACATGTGGAATAAGTCACACATGTCTTCACCAAACAAACAAAAAAAGTTTTCTAAGTATATGAATAAATTAGTGATGAATAATTATCAGAGCTAAAAGTTATCATACACCATGTCCCATATATTTTAATAAGTGCTATGAACATAGTTAAGGAGATCTGGTGGCACAGTGCCTAAGGCATTTAACTGCTAACCAGATGGTTGGTGGTTCAAACCCACCAGCCACTCTGTGGAAGGGAGATGTGGCAATCTACTTCCATAAAGATTTAACACTTTGGAAACCTAATGGGGGTCACTGTGAGTCGGAAGTGACATGATGGCAGTGTTTTTTGCAATATATATATATATAAGTTGGAGTCCCTGATGAGGCAAATGGTGGTATATAAAGTATATAAAGTTGAAGTCCCTAGTGGGGCAAATGGTTAACACACTTCGCCACTGTTGTGGATTGAATCATATCTTCCAAAAATAAGTCTTGTAAATACTGATGGTTCAAACTCACCAGCTACTCCTCAGAAAAAAGATTGGGCAATCTACCGCTATAGTGACACCACCTTGGAAACCCAAGGAGGGGTCATTATGAGTCGGGTCCAACTCAATGGCACATAATAACAGCATACATGTGGATATAATCCCATCTGTGAATAGGGTTATCTTTACTATATTAAAGGAGCTCTGGTGGTGCTTTACCTAAGGCATTTTACTGCTACCCAGAAGGTTGGCAGTTCAAACCTACCAGCCACTCTATGGTAGGAAGACAAGACAATCTACTTCTGTAAAGATGTTCTGTCTCGGAAACCCAATGGGGGCTGCTGTGAAAAGGAATCTATGATGGGAGTGAGTTTTTGCTGTATTAATGAGGCTTTATCAGTAGACAGTGTGTCCTAAGTTAATCATTTGAGATTGAAAAGGAGTAGTTTTGGCACAGATTCAATCACACAAAGAAAGATTGATGCTGCGTGGAGAACATTAAAGAATTAAGGAAGAGAAGTTGCTGACAGAGAGAGCCTTCCCTTAGAGCCAGTGCCCTAAGTTAGGATTTAGCTCCTAAACTGTGAGAAAATAAACTTCCATTCATTAAAGCCATCTGCTTGAGGTATTTCTTTCATAGCAATATTAAGACACTAAGATGGCTGCTAACCAAAAGGTTAAATGCTAGAGTCCAAACAGAGGGGTCTTAGAAGGGAAGCCTGGTAATCTATCTGAAAAAATCAGGCATTGAAAACCATCTGCAACACAGTTCTAAAATGACACACATTTGGGGTAGCCATGAGTCATAAATGGCCCAAAATAACTGGTTTAACTGGTTATTTCTTTGTCTATTTCTGAAAGGACAATAAGGTGTTATTAGACTATCAAGAATCATAGCTCCTGTCTAAAATTTTCTGCAAAATTTTAGTAAAAATTACCTTTGTTTCTGCAAGAAAATTTCTAAAGCACTCCTTATGTTTTGGCACATAGAATAGAAGGTCATCCTAGTGTTCACTCTTGGGACATTATTTTCTATGCCAATGATTAATTTTAATTCAGAAATAAGTCAAATATTTGTTAAGCTATAAATAAAAAGTTACATTTTGTTTAAGAATAAAATATTTTTTCTCTGCATTTATAGCACACTTTGTTCCAAATTCTATACTGGTATTTATACATTGATGTGTTGTTCCTAATAAAATCATTAAAGAAAGAAAGCATCACTAACCTGTTAGAGTGGATATGCTAAAAAATAAATAGGGCTGGACAGCTGAGTATTTTATAAGGACGTAATTATACACTTGCAATCCTGTACAAAAATTTCAGTTCTGTTTCATGAAGTAGAAATCATACTTGATATGATCAATTTTATTGTTGATTGTGTATTTTAATGTTTTTGCTTATGAAATAATATTGAATTACATACACATTTACAACCAAGGGTTACCAATTCTCTTGAAGGAGTTAATTGTGTACTTTCAATTGAAATGAGGAAATGGAGATAATGTTTTATTGCACTCTCAACTGTTTTATATGCATTAGTTCATTAAATTTTAACTATAATTTTTTGAGTTATTTTCAGGGACAAGATTAGGGTGATGTAAATAAGGTGAGGCATGTAAATGCATGGTCAAATCCTGTCTTTATTTCATATTTTGGTATTTTGTTCATCATAAATATTTTATATTAATTTTTATGTTTTTAAAGAAATTGCATTAAAATACTGTTTTCATTAGTGCATTTTTGGCTGCCCCCTTAAATTCTGAACCCAAGGCAATTCTAGCCCCTGCTGTGTATTTTATAAATGCAATAGTTGAGAATTAGTTGTCATAATAGGTTTGCTCTGGGTCATACAATCAACAACTGACAAACCTGGCCACAGCCTTAGCATGAAGCTGCACTCATCTTTTGGTTGCTGAGTTTACCTTATCCCATCTCTCTCTTATACTGTCTCCTCAGAAAAACATTAAAACCAAAATCAAACTCACCGCCATCAAGTCGATTCTGACTCATAATGACCCTTATTGGCTTTCCAAGGATATAAATCTTTACAGAAGTAGAATGTCCCATGAGTTGTGTTTGGTCAAAAGAATGCTGAAGTCATACCACAACATAATTTTTTCCCTAATATCTGTCATAACATGCCTTCATTCCCTTAACACCAAAAGTTTCTGGCTTGGATTAAGGAAGAATGATAGTGAGAAATAAGATTAAGTTTAGTATTTTAAATAGTTATTAAATGATATATTAAAATATATTAGCAACTCCATGAAATGCAAATTATTACAAAAAAAAAGAAAAAAAACTAAAAAGTGGGTTAAAAAAAAAAAAAAACATACTGCTGTCCAATCGATATTGATTCATGGCAACCCCTCCTTGGGTTTCTGAAGTGGTATCTCTACAGAAGTAGATTCCCCAATCTTCCTTCCGAGGAGTGGATGGTAGGTTTGCACCACCAGTCTTCTGTAGTCATGCGAACTGGACCTGAGTGGATATGCAGAGATAAATATAAACATTCTGTTTTCCCTAAAACTATGCCTGAGTGGATAGCAGAAATAAATGTAAATATTCTGGTTTCCCTAAAAGAAAAACTTTTTTTCTTTTCTTCCTTAGTTATAACTATGGTGGTAATATGGCTTGGAAGTATATTGTGCAGAGTCCAAGATCTTCAGGAAAAAGGCAGGTTAAACTCTGCTGCAATATATTGTATGTTAGATTTAGTGGAGCAGATTGACTTGTCTCATAAGAATCATAGATAATTACCTAGTATTTGTCAGAAATACGGAGATATTTACTTCATTACACAAGCTCATACAGAATTATTTATCAGATCCTTATTATCTGCAAAGTCAAGTTCTTGTGCAACAAACTTAATAATTTTCTTGATAGCTTGTCTGCTTTCTCCCAAGAAAATTATAGAATTTCCAACCAGTGATATGAGTATAATTCTTGAATATATTTTATACTGTGTTCTTTCCTAGTTATTTCTTTTACATCTCTTTCACACTATGTTCTGTTTGAGAATAAAATAGGTCCTACACATTTAGTAACTTCCATGCCATCAGCACATAATCAGACTTTTATAAAAGCATGATACCCAAACTGAATTGTAGATATTTAACTCATATGACTCTAGCCTAGGTAGGCTTGGGGGGGGGGGAAGAGAACACAACAAAGTATATACTTTTAATTTCTTTTTCTCCTTCTGCCCCTGTACCAAGCCTCTGCTAACTTAAAAAGACCTTATTCCCCACTGGAATTTAGGTTTTTGTTTTGTTTTGTTTTGTTTTTTCTCTAGACTTCTTTGCTACTGTGCAGCCACAACTCTTTGATGAATTAAAGACTTATAAAGCAAAACCAAATCAAACTGTTGTGCCCAGGTTATGAAGGAGTTGCTCGGTGAGAGAAATATGCCAACACACGACAATGCAAAAGCAATAGGAGAGTTTATTAGCTAACTTAAGTTAGGGTCCTTGCCCTTACCAGATCAGTGGCTTGAGCAAAAGACCCCATGCCCCGGTTTATTCACAAATTTATGGAAAATTATGGGGTGGA
>NW_006921835.1:1319387-1330294 GCF_000298275.1 Orycteropus afer afer
TGCTGAATCCGGATGGCTTTTGTGATGCGTGCTGAGTTCAGAGGAAGTTCCTGATACCTGCTGAGACTGGAGGGCAGATAAAGGCCCTAGGGAGTGTTTAGAATTCCAGAAGTCTTATTAGTATTGCTGACACTAAGAGGTTTCTGGTTAAAGATTTTCCTGGAGGCTACTAGGACTCTGGCCTCAGACTCACAAAACCTACTGCGATCAAGTTGATTCCAACTCATACTGACCCTCATTAGGTTTCCATGGTGGTAAATCAAGGAAGTAGATTGTCCCATCTTCCTTCTGTGGAGCAGCTAGTGTATTTGAATAACCAACCTTAGAAACTGTGTCACCAGTTGTATACACTTTTAATTATTAATTATTTTTTTAGTTTTATGATGAAGACATCTTTTACCATTTTCCACACCTTATTTGGTAGCAGAACTGACATTATACTCTTTAATGGCTTGGCTTTTTCTCTGAAAGTATAAAATCAGCATAAACAGTCCTTCATGAACCATCTCCTGCTAAACTTCCCAAATAAGCTCTAGTTCCTCACCACCCCACACTTGTTACAATAACACTACAACTATTTCATTCCTTGAATTTGCCATGTTCCAATATAGTCACATGCATTTACATACGTTGTTATCTCTACCTGGGACACCCATCCTTCTATAATTATTTTTGTCAACCCTTAATTATCATAAATTAACTTGAACATAATCCAATCTAAGATATTTTTCCTGACCTCAAAGCTTAAGTTGAAGGTAGTGGTAATTCAGTGATAGTATTTTTTGCTTCCATGCAAAAGACCAAGTTTGATTCTCAGGCAATGTACCTCTTGAACAGCCATCAATTTAGTGTGTTGCATTGATGCTGAACAGGGTTCAGTAGAGCTTCCACCTGAGACAGACTAGAAAGAAAGGCCTGGCAATCTACTTCTGAAACAGCCAACAAAACTCCATGGACCACAATGATCTGAATCTCTCGTGCATCATGTTATTATCAGTCAAGGCTGACTCCAGGGAAGCTCAGAGCAACAACAAAGCCTAAGTTAGGAGTCCTATTATTTTCTCCCCAGCAACCTAATTTTTCCTATCTTATACCTTATGATACTATAAAATTATTGCACATTATAGATTCAATTTATAAATGATTTGATAGTAGAGATGAAGACCATTATATATCCCATTTTATCTAGAATCTTAGCATTGTCTGACATTCATTATGTACTCAATGTGTATTTATTGAACCAAATGGAATATCCAGGAAGTGTTGGACAAATGCACTGAAATCTCAGCAAAGAGGTCTACAATGAAGTGCTGATTTGAAAGTCATTAGCACATGGATGATGTGATGATATTTGGATGTTGTTTCTAAATATCTCTTCTCATTTGACCCGTAAAAATAGTGTCTACTTATAATGACTGCATTTGCCAGCCTTCTGAAGAAGCAAAGTACAGCTATAAAAACAAAACATTTGCAATGGAGTTTGTTTGTGTTTACTTGACTATGAAAAATATTCAACTGTGTGGATCATAACAAAATATGGATAAAATTGAGAAGAATGGGAATACCAGAACACTTAATTATGCATGAGGAACTTGTACATAGACCAGGAGGCTGTCATTCAAATAGAAGAAGGGGATATTTTATGGTTCAAATTCATGAAGGGAGTGCATCAGGGTTGTATCTTTTCTCCATACTTATTCAATCTGTATTGAGCAAACAATCTGAGAAGATGGACTATATGAAAAAGAACATGGCACCAAGATTGGAGGAAGACTCATTAACAATATGCAACATGCAGACAACAGAACCTTACTTGCTGAGTGAAAATGACTTGAAACATTTACTGATATAGATTAAATAATGGTCAGACTTCATCTCACCTGCTTTGGTCAGTTTATCATTACCTGGACAAGGATATCATGCTTGGTAAAGTGGAGGGTCAACAAAAAAGAAGTGGCTCAAAGAGATGGATTGACACAGTGGCTGCAACGATGTCCTCAGGTACAGCAAGGATTGTGAGGCCAGTGCAGGACCAGACATTGTTTTGTTCTGTTGTACATGGGGTCTCTGTGAGTTGTAGCCAATTGGACAGCACCTAATAACAAAAAACATGACAACAGCATGTGTGCCAGAGTGGAACTGGGCTTTATAGAGTTTTCAAAGACTGTTTTTCGGAAAAAGATTGCCAGACTTTGTTTCTTAGGTGCCCTTAGGACTCACACCTGCAACTTTCCGTTTAGCAGTTGATTGCTGCTGCTTCCATTTGCACTACAAAGAGAGTCCTTGTGGTTAAGGAATTGCTAATGCTATGGAAGATGAAGCACCCTGCATCTGCTTCTGAAAACCTACCTTAAAGATAGCTGAGCCCTGCCCCTTTTTCTTGAGCTTCCTCTTGTCTGGAACATAGAAGTGATGGTTGAGACTTTAGGCCATGCATCACAGAAAATACAATAGAAGCTATCTGAGTCCCTGGGAACTCTGTGGAGCAGAACTACCTAAAATCCTTATTTAAAATTTTATATGAGAAATAAATCTGTTTTACCTTTTTTAAACCAATAAAAAATTTAAAAAGTCTTACCCTAACTGAGCATATGGTTACTAAACCTAGAGGAGTAAATGAGATTACACAATGATTTAAATTTAATCACAAACTAAGGGGACTTTTAAAAAAGTTGAGGAAAATTAGCCAATGAATTGTGCCAGAGAGTTATCAGCAAAAATATTCCCTTTCAGATCAAGGTGGAAATCTTCCCTTTATACCTATAAAGTGGTTTTCCATACCTCCAAGGTATTCTATTTAGAGTAACCCTCCAAAAAAAAAACCCAACTCACTGCCTCCGAGTTGGTCCAGACACTCATAGCAACCCCTCCTTGGGTTTCTGAGGTTGTATCTCTATGGAAGTAGATTGCCCAGTCTTTCTTCTGAGGAGTGGCTAGTGGGTTTGAATCACCAGCCTTCTGGTTAGCAGTCAAATGCCTTAGGCAATAAACCATCAGAGCTCCTCCCCTATTCACACTGTGCTTTAATTATCCAACACTTTGTCTGCACCACTAGACTTTACCATACTTGATAAAAGACATAAGCATTGTTCTTCTGAAGCCCTATAGAAATAGCTATCGATAAATGTTGACTAGGTTAATGAATTCAGTAATATTATTTACCTCCTTTTCCAATGTTCTTGTCTTTAGATTACTCCAAAGTAAAATAGAGAAGAGATAATTTTCTGAATAATTTCTCCTTAAATTAATGAGATAATTGTGACCAACATGCTCAGTATGGCAAGAAACAACCAAATAATAACACTACCAACTCATTTTGTATATGAGTTTAAAGCCTTAATGCCAGTGCTAGTTTTCCCATTTGACACTGGTTTCACAAGCTTGTTTTGTACAATGCTGTAGCCCAGCAGTTCATTTTAGATTTTATCTGTCTTCTTACAGATCCTTTCATTTAGAAATAAAAGCAATGACAATGCACTGAAAACACTAACAGTTCCTGGACAATGGATATGCAAGGAGGATAAAGTAGCACTAACATCCTTTAACTGGAATCAGTTTAGCACATTTTAATGCTCAGAATTTTTGCAATCTTATTCAAATGAAAATTCCTCAAAATGTGCTGTCTCCATTTGTAGAACAAATCATTATAGAGAGTGGTTTAGGATATCTATTCATATCTAGCACATATTTTGAATTCCAAGACATGTGTCGGTATGAATGCATTTTTTTCTTTTCCTTTATAAATTACTTTAAAATATTAAATCAAGTTTGAACTATAGGCATCATATAATGTTTTGCACTGCTTAATAAATTATGCTGGCTGATTATTTTTCTTAAATTATTTTTAATAACTGAAGAATCTGAATGGAAATGAATCATATGCTTGCACCATTACTGTCAAAATGAGTTAGCATAAAAATAATAGGTATTAATACT
Organism: Orycteropus afer afer; assembly: GCF_000298275.1. Lineage (NCBI taxonomy): Eukaryota > Metazoa > Chordata > Mammalia > Tubulidentata > Orycteropodidae > Orycteropus > Orycteropus afer. The sequence continues at coordinate 1,323,324 of NW_006921835.1, forward strand.
GCATGTATAGACCTTTAGGAAGTAAAGAATATTTATGGAAAGAATAACTTTCTGAGTTAAATTTTAGAATAGCATTATGTTCTTTCATTCTGTTACATTAAAGCCAATATGAAAATGCTCACACTGAAATATTGTACATCATATTTGGAAGAATATATCAGCCTTTCACAGCCCTTTGCTCAATCTTTCCTCATCCCCTTTTACTGGATCAAATGCAAATTGAATCCTATTCATAGCTTTCTTTGCACATTTGCTAACATTTTTGGCTTCAACTCTCACCCTTGACATTGTTTAACTTCTTTTTGTGTGTAGAATAATAAGGAAAGGGTAGACAATTTGTCATAACATAAGAGAGATATTCCTTAATGCATTCTTAGAGTAACTTTCTACACTTTATTATTTTAATAACATAAAATGGCTTCCAGTGATATCATGTCTGCAAAAACTGTGTCAACTATTAATATTTAAAAGTATACCTTAAAGATTATTGTCATTAAGGAAACAGCTCTAAATGGGCAATTTGGTTCTTCTGTAGATAACTCAGTGAAAAACAAACACTATTGTCAAAAACTTGATATCATAAAGTCCAATGCAGCAGGATAAAATATTTGTACTCAAGAATTGAATTACAACGACTACTTTGGAAAGATTGTTTTGAGTAATATTATGGGTGAATAATAAGCTTATACAAATCAATAAAATAAATAAATACAAATGACTAAATATGAACAAATGAATATAAAGTGAGATAATACAAATGGTCAAGATCCTTGTAAGAAATATTTAAACTATCTAAATTAAGTAAACTAAATTCAAATCATCAAGAGTGCTGATTAAAAGTGTTGTAATTTTTTTTTAAAAGAGAAGAAGCCCTCATATGTGGTTTGTGGGAAGTATTTTGGGAAAAAAATCATAAATTAATTTGGGAATATGCATTAAGAATATTTATTTATATGCTTTGTCTTAGTAATATATTTCTAGGATTCTAATCTAAAGAAATAATCAGAAATATAAACAAAGGCTTATATACAAAGATAATTAACATTGTTTTTTAGATAAATGACTTATAAATGACTTAAATGGTTAGTAATATTAGAAATGTTAAGTAAAGTATAGTTAATGCTAACGGTATTTTAAAAGATGATTTATAAAAAAGACAAGTATTTTACTATGTTAAATAAAACGTTGTTGTTGTTGTTATGTGCCACCGAGTCGTCTGCGACTCCTAACGACCCCTCCTAGGGTTTCCAAAGCAGTATCACTACGTACACCTATAGAAAATTTGATTCAAAATGTATATCAATAATATTTCTTATTTTAACTGTAAAAATATGTTTGTCTGGGTATGTTTACAAAAATGTAGAAAATATATCAAAATATCACTAGTATTTATTTCCATTTAGTGTATTAACAGAGCTATTTTTATGTTCTCCATTATTACTTTTTGTGTTTTCATAAATATTTTATAATGACCATTTATTAACTGTACAATTAAAATGTGTATATTTTAAACTAAAAAAAACCTGTAAAATGAATTTAATGGTATTTCCAATTAAAAATATAGATTAACAATGTAATTAAAAGTGCTGGGTGAAAAAAAAAAGTCTTTGGACAAGAGAGGGAAGTCATGACCACTGGTCCTTGTGGTAAAATGGTTACATGCGTGGCTGACCCATTTTTTCCAGGCAGCTATCAGCGTGGGGTAGCTGCTCAACATATGATTTTTAAAAATTTGGATAAGAAAATTGTTATTTTTCATACCAATTACATTATGTTCAGGTGAAATCCTTTGTACTTTTATTAAATTATTTGAATTATTTTAAATCTATTAAAGTTATTTTATTGCTCAGGTTATAGTCTTCTTTTTCAGTATTTCACTTGTACTTGAAAAGACTTGAGTATTCTGCTCTTATTGAGTGGCTCTTCTGTAATTATACATTAACTAAAAGTGGTTGATAATGTTATTCAGGTCTTGCATATTGTTAACTGATTTCCTCTCAACTAGTTTTGTTGATTGGGGAGTTCTGGTGGCATAATGCTTAAGGCATTTGACTGCTAACCAGGAGGCTGGCAGTTCAAACCCACTCCTCAGAAGTAAGACTGGGCAATTTACTTCCATAGCAATACCTCCTGGGAAACTCAAGGAGGGGTTGCCATGAGTCTGAACCTACTCCATTGCAGTGAGTTTTTTTTTTTTTTTTTTTTGGTAGTTTTGTTGATTACTGAGAGAAGAGTGAAGTCCCCAACTGAAACTGTGTGTTTGTCTACTTGATCTTTCAGTATTTTCAGTTTTTGGTTCATATATTTTGAAGCTTTCTGTTTGCACCACACATATTTAGAACTTGTGTGTCCTCTTGGTGAATTAACACTTACAATACATAATTTTCCTATTTATCCCCAGTTATACTCTTTGCTCTAAAGTCTCATTATCTTATATTCATAAAATTACTCTGGCTTGTTTTGGTTTTGATTTTCATGGTATATCATTTTGCTTTAAAATTTATATTTAAAGTGGATTTCTTACATACAAAGTGTAATTGGGTGTTTTTGTTTTTGTTTTTTTAATTCAATCTGATAATCTGTGTCTTTTGTTGAATTTAGACCATTTAGTTAAAGTTTTTTTTTTTTTTTTTAATTTTGATAAGATTGGATTTGGGGCTACATTTTAATTAATTTATTTATTTTGTTTTGTTTTTCCTTTGTCCTCCAGTACTGACTTTCTTTCTTTCTTTTTTAAAAGTGTTTTATTGAAATATAATTTATGTACAGTGAAAAACTAAAGTGACATGGGTCAATGGATTTTTTTTTTTGCAATGTTCCTTCCCCTCCCCGCCACCCCTGGCAACCAACAAAGAAAGTTTCCCTCCATATGTAAACCTTTCCTTGACCTTCCACAACAACGAACTAATACTATATTTGTCCTTCTGTGATTGACTTATTTCACTCAGCATAATGTCCTCCAAGTTCATCCATATTATGCGGTGTTTTGCAGACTCTACATTATTCTTTAATGCTTCATAGCATTCCGTTGTGTGTATGCACTGGAGTTTGGTCATCCACTCTTCCACTATAAATCTTAGAGATAAGTCCCTTGCCAGATACGTAATTATCAGCAAATATGAATTAGTTGCTGTCGTTTTTGATACATGCTTTTTTGTGGTATTGATTTCTTTGTTCCATATAATTTTCTATGCTGAGTTCATTTTGTTTATGAATCATGTTATCATTTCCTTCATTGCTATTGTTTTCGTATTCGCTGAATATTTATGCTGGTCTTCTTTTTTGATGTGAAGGTTTATCATTTTCCTTTGAAGTTACCCTGTGATTCATAGTTTTCTTCCCGAGTTTAGAACAGTCCGTTCTATCTTGTAGTTGTCTTGAATTCCCTACCATCTAGAAGTTCTGTAACAATACAGTTTTTTCCCTTTTTTTGGTTTGTAGTTGTCCTCATTTGTCAATTAATGTCTCTGTTTCCTGTTTACAATCTTGTAGGCTTATTTACTTTAGACTTCCACAGCTGGGTTGGTTTCTGGGTTATATCATCATGTGTTTTAATGGCCAGTTGTTGTTGGCTGTTGTTGCTTGTCTGTCCAAAGGGCTCCCTTTAGCATCTCTTATAAGGTTGGCCTGGTTTTAACAAATTTCCTTAATTTCTGTTTATTTGGAAATGTCCTAATTTCACCGTCATATTTGAGGGACAATTTTGCTGGGTACATAATTCTTGGTTGGAAATTTTTCTCCTTCAGTGTTTTATATATACCATCCCATTGTCTTCTTGCCTGTATGGTTTCTGTTGTGAAATCCAAGTTTAGTCTTATTGGTTACCCCTTGTAGGTAACTTTTCATTTTTCCCATGCTGCTCTCATGATTCTTTTTGTCTTTGGATTTGGTGAGATGGATGATGATATGTCTAAGTGATTTTCTTTTGAGGTCTATCCTGTTTGGGGTTCGTTGGACTTCCTGAATGGATATATTCTCATCTTTCATCATACCAGGAACATTCTCTTCTAACAAATCTTTGAAAATTTTCTCTGTGGTTTTATTTGTCTCTTCCTATTCTGGAATCCCAGTGACAGGTAGGTTACTCCTTTTGATGGTATCACACATGAGCCTTAGGCTTTCTTCATTTTGTTTTGATCTTTTCTTCTAATTGATCCTTTTCCAAAGAAGTATTCAGCTATTTCCCTTCAATCTTCCTAATTATGTCTTCCATTGATTCAATTCTGCTCCTTTGCCCATTCAATGTCTATTTCTGAAAATTTAGTATCAATATTCTGGATTTCTGTGTTCTGATTTTGTATCATTTCTAGTTTTTCATGTATTTTGTCATTTTGTTCTTATATTGTCTTTTGAAATCGTTCTAGGATTTTCTATGTGTTTTACTTGATCTGTCTCTCAATTCATTGTTGTTGTTATGTGCCGTCGAGTCAAGCCCGACTCATAACGACCCCTCCTTGGGTTTCCGAGGCAGTATCACTACGGAAGTAGGATTGCCCAACCTTCCTTCCGAGGAGTGGCTGGTGGGTTTGAACTGCCAGCCGTCTGGTTAGCAGGCTAGTGTCTTAGCCACTATGCTACCAGAACTCCCTCAATTCATTGAAGATGCCTAAATATAATTCTTTTGAATTCCTTATCAGAAGTTCCAATGCTTTGTCTTCCTCAAGGATGTGTTTTGAGTCTGTACCCTGGGCCCTTGTTTACCCTCCTTTATCTTCCTTCTTTGTGTGGACTGTGATGCTCTGCTGTCTCTGAGGCCTTGTGATGTTATTGTGTTTATATTTCATTGGTAATTGTATGTTGGAGTAAATTGCCATGATTTTTGTTTTCTTTGTTTTTATTGTATGTTATCTATGCAAGCAGGGTATTGTGCTCCTCTCTTCAATAGTTGACAGCTTTTATACATTCACCACCTGTCTCCTTTCCTCTCATCAGCCTCTCGTGTGTCCCTTGGCAAACAAAACCTATTCTTAAGTCCTTGGAATCTGAATGAGAATTCTATCATTTTAAAATCCAAAATGATTGCTGCTTGTAAAGATTAAAAATGGCTTCACTCTCGTTCACTTTAAATATCCAAAATGGCCATCACTGGTAAACATTCAAAATGGCTGCACCCTCAGTCATTTTAAACATCCAAAATGGCTGCCATGTTTAAACAATCAAAATGGCTGTGCCCTCCGGACACCAGAAAGTCAACATCTCAGGTTGTCTCTCTCCTTGCTGTTTCCCTTCCTAGTCATAGGCCACCAGTGCAGTTGTCCCTGCAGCCCTTGGTGACCAGAGCTGATCTTTAGGTCAATTCTCTGGTCCCAACACCACTTGGAAATATTCAGGCCATTGGTCCATCAAAATAGCTGACAGTCCGCAGCTCCAACCATCTTTGTGCTAACTGTTTTCCTTCAGGTTTTTCCACTAGTTGATGCCTAATCCACTTCTGTATAGTTCCTTTCAATGCTCAGGGTTCCACAATTATCTTCTGTATCTCTGTCAATTGGTTTTTCTTTTCTTTGTTCAAGAGGGTCTGTGTTGCTTGTCTGCCTATTCCTCTATCTTACTGGAAGCATACTGGCTTTCTTTTGATTAGGTTTTTATGATTGCATTTTAATTTACCCACTGATATTTTGGCTATATGTTCATATTATTTTTGAGAAATTACAATAGTGATTACAATATGCCTACCTAACACTTCATAGTCTATTGTATGTGTATAACACACAGGTTCTATGGTTTTAGCTAATTGTGGCATCCCTTGTGAGATAAGAATACTCTGTCATTTTTTTTACAAGTTGTTGTTAGTAAAAAATATCATGGCCTGCTTACAAATATATCTCTCAGGAAAAGGAATGGCTGGCAAACAAACATAGAGCGCATGTGTTATTTGTGCAAGAATGAAATACTTAGATTTTATTTCAAGTAAAATGTGGAAGACTTGCAAACACATAGCTCCCCTTGATATCCTTTATTAAACTACATATTGTTATTGTATGTATTACAGACTTTGCAAACCCAGGAGAATGTGTTATACTTTTTTATTTTAAATTACATAAATTTGAATTTTTTATTTCAAATAATATATACATGGTGTTGTTGTTGTGGTTATGTGCTGTCGAGTAGGACCCGACTCATAGCAACCCCTCCTTGGTTTTCCGAGGCAGGATCACTATGGAAGTAGATTGCCCAACCTTCCTTCCAAGGAGTGGCTGGCGGGTTTAAACCAAAGCCTTCTGGTTTTCAGTCAAGTGCCTTAGGCACTACCCTACCAAAGCTCCTCATATATATATATATAACCTCAAAATTTACCTTTTGGGAAAAATTTCCCTTCTTTCATTTTGAAACCTCCAATTTTCCCTGTAATATTTCCCATTCATCCTATAATATTTTATTTAGTGTTTCTTTTCTTACTGTTAACAAAGTTGCTTAGTTTTTCATCATCTGAAAATGTTTTTATTAAGCTTTCATTCCTTACCTTCATGGATTCTGATGAGAATTATATGAATATTAATGACTTATATGTAATATATTAATTTTCTCTTGCCGATTTTAATTTTTTTGTAATATTTGTTTTCAACAGTTTTTTATGACATGACTAGTTGTGGTTGTGTTTGAAATTATCTTTTTCTTTTTTTTAATAACTTTTTAAAATTTTAAATTTATAATAGTTGACAAAGTTGGAAAAGGTTTTAGACATTACTCACATATTTTTATGCACTCATACACTTCTCTTTTCCTTCTTGCAATGTTCTATGTAGTGAATGCAATGGCACTTTCATAAATTTGTGCATTTTTCAAAATTTATATAAACAAATATTTCATATCTTCATATAGTGCTACAGATCTCTGAGATTGTTGATTTTTAAGTCTCTTTTTCAGATGTTTTTGTTGTTGTTATGTGCCGTCGAGTCGGCCCCGACTCATAGCAACCCCTCCTTGGGTTTCCAAGGCAGTATCACTACGGAAGGAGGATTGCCCAACCT
>NW_006921835.1:1330394-1341950 GCF_000298275.1 Orycteropus afer afer
ATAATTATATCATTTTTTGTTATCATTTACTTACACTTCTCTGATATCTCCAAGATTGGAGCCAATCAGCCTTTTTTTTTTTCTTTTTTTAAATTTCAGACATTGATTTTATGTCAGTTCTAAAATTTCTAGTCAATTCTTTTTTTATACTTTCTGTTTATTTGATTAAGAAAAAATGTGTAAATCCACTTATTTCAGTTATTTACATTTATCTCATAATACTTGCTTTAAAGTCTTTACTGATAATTCCAACACTGGAATCATCTAAGGTTTAGTAATTGATGATTGTTGCTTCCCTTGAAAACTGATCACATTTTCCTGGTTTTTTGTATGCCAAATAAACTCAGATTGTATCATAGATGTTCAATAACATGTTTTGGAGACTCTGGATTTTATTAAAATTTCATAGATGTTTTTGTTTATTGGTTTGTTTTAGTTGACAATCAACCTGATTAGAATCAATTTGCAAGTTCTGTTTCCTCTTCTATGGGCGGTGATTACAATCTCTGTTCAGTTTTTGAAGCTCATGCATGCTGCTATAGGACTGTCCAACACATGCACCATTCAAGAGTTATTCTATTTTGAACAGATAGCTTTGAATTTAAAATCACTTCTCATCATCTTTGCTATGTTCTTTAGGGTCATACATATAGCCTTTAGGTAAGCTCAAGCAAGTCACATGAAGATTGATATACAAAAATAAGGAATCTTTCTGCAGCTTGCTCCTATCTGGAATTTCTCCACATTTTATTGGCTTACAAGGGCCACTTTTCCAGTTTCTCTGGCCAGAAAATTCATTTTCTATTGGACTTTTGGCAGCTAGCACTAGTATGTCACCAATCAGCAACACAACCTTGGGACAGAGACACAGAAGGAAGTCAAACTGAGGAGGGAATGAAGGTAAATTTAATAAGCTGATGATTGCTTTTGCAAGTTCTGACCCTTCACAATTCATCTACTTTTATCTACTTTTAATAGTCTCTGATATTTGCATTTTTATTTTGTTCTGAGTTTTTATTTTTAATCCATGATAGAGACTACTGTGGTGTATTCTATCATTGCTAGAATCTGCATCTTGAACAGTATCTTTAGAGTATATGCATATATACTTTTGAATCAAACAAATGAAAATAAATGCATAAGCTAATTTTTTTTATCAAACCTTTGTAAAAATATGGACTTAATGTTACTGTACAAATAATAGAAATGATATTTTTTACAATATCTATTATAATTACCAAATTCATTGTATATTTCTATACATAATATATAAATGTATAATTACATTCTGTTTTAAATTTATTTTTTGTTGATAAGTAAATTGTCCTTAAGCAAGTTTTCCCTAAATGTCCTATAATATATTTATTTATTTATCTAATTTTTAGTGGATTTAATAAATTTTAGCTTTAAAAATTTAAGCACATTACTCTGGGGCTTCTTTCTACTTTTAATCTGGTAATTTACTAGTAGATTTTCAAGAGAACATTATTATTTACCATGTAATCACTTTTTCTTCACATAGCATCTCAATAGTCTAGAGTTGTACAAAACAGTTACTTAAAGCATCTCTAAGCATCCATCTCTATTAATATTAACTAATAGTCATGATAGAATGTGTTTCATGAAATTGCTTTGGAAATATATATATATATATATATATGTGTGTATATATATATATATATATATATATATAAAATAAAATGCAGAGTAACACTGTTAAAAAGGAATTTCTTACATTTTTGTATTAAATTGCAATTGAATCTAGCAGGAAACATTAGTTTTACCATGAAGAACTAAAAGAAAAATGAACAGGCTTACTATATTTACATCAGAATAATTCTGCATGAAGGAGTAATGGGCAGTCATGGACAGGAAAAAGGTTATCCACATTTATTTAACTGGTAAATTTTTTGGTTCATGAAAAGATGTATTAGTGTAGTGGCTGGACAAAATAAATGAATTATAGTAAAAATATTATATTTAAGTAAATGAATCACTTCTGTATCTACTGAAAGACAAATGAATCCAATAGGATTTTATTTCTTTCAATATTTTCAGAAAGTCTTTGCTTTGATCAAATATACTCTACCAGTTAGCATACAGTCTAGTGCTGTGTGTCCTCAAGCGACTCTCTTGCCAGTATTATTTTCCCTTTTATCAAATATTACCTTCACACTCACTCCATATAGAAGTAATTGGTGCCCAGCATTGTAAATGGCAGAATAATTTGCAGAGGTTTGGGAATTTAATTCTAAAGTCTTTTGATTTAAAACTACAAAATCAGACTTAAAATTACTTCTGTCCATTTTGGTACTTAATTATCTAATAACACAGAAGCGTGTTATCATCCTAATAGTGTTTCATTATAAAAATTCATACAGATAATGTATATTTTCAAATTAAAATGCTCTCTTCTAATCTTGTTTTCATAATGAAATTTATTTAAGTCTAATATAAGCATGGGAGCTCTGGTAGCATAGTGGCTAAGACACTTGCCTGCTAACCAGACGGCCGACTCGACGGCACATAACAACAACAACAACAACAATATAAGCATAATTAGAGTGATGTGTCTTCTATACCACAAAATGAATGTGGAGAATAAATTTATTATTCTTCTTTGGCAGATCTCCTTTTAATCTTGCAACTACAGGTAGAGTAATTTTTTCCCTGACTACACTGATGAGGATCCCAAAGTAAATTTCGGTAAAAGGAGAAGTGTTTAAAAATACTGATTTTATCATATTCTGCAGCTTCCTTAACTGCATTAGTGTGTTGTTGTTATGTTCCGATGAGTTGGACCTGACTCATAGCGACCCCTCCTTGGATTTCCACGGTGGTATCACTACGGAAGTATATTGCCCCATTTTCCTTCCGAGGATTGGCTGATGGGTTTGAACCGCCAGCCTTCTGGTTAGCAGTCAAGTGCCTTAGGCACTATGCTACCAGAGCTCCCTTTTAATTCCAGCCACAATTTTCATGTGGCGTTGTTTGACCTGCATTATCAAATAGAACATACTATATATGCACACTGAAGTTCTTAGAAGAAAAGTATTTACTAAATATTCATGATTTTATGTCTCTACTCTCTTTCTTGTGTACCTAATTTTTACATTTTATTTTGTACATTCACTTTATTTATTTATCTATTTATCTATCTATTTATTTATTTATTTAAAATGGAACAGGAATACAGTATTCTAAGTAAAACCTTTTTCTTTGATTAGGTTTAAAATTCATTTACTTTGCAATATAATCTTTCTTTCATAGGACTAGTATCTCAAATAGCCTAGAAACCAAGTACTTTAAAAAGTAATTCATATGGCAACATTACTATCTGGGGATAAGTTAAGTAGTTGTCCATGCTTTAGAAAATTGAAGCAGAGAAACGAAGTAACAATCCCAAAATGAAAACAGAGCTATGCTTCCAAATAATACCTTTATTGAATTTAGCATGTTATTTTCTTTACATTTATTTAGCTTTGTAATTTTTAAGTGCTTTCATAAACCAGTTTAAACATTTTTGTTTTGTCTTTCTCTGTTATATTTTGTGTCTCTTATCACAGGAATCACATAATAGGTTATTTTACTGAAGGAAATTAGGCATAATGCTAAAGATTTCACTGTGAAAATTCTCTCCACAATCAGAGTGAAAGTGATGTGTACTTTCTCCCTTGGCTGGTTTGTTGGCTCTTTCCTTGCTTTATCTGAATCTTTTTGAATAGATAGGCCTAAGACCATACAGATGCCAAGAGCATATTTAGTGTGATAGAGGACTAAACTTTGTGTATATTTGTACACTCATGTCATTAGCTTCCCACAATTCTTATATATTCAGTGAAATATGTTTAAAAAACCTGAAAATTTAATAATCATATAAGCACTTATTATTTAATATTGATTAACACATCAATTTTATCACAAAATATATTTTGGAAAAATATCACTTCTCCTTAATTCTTGAGAAAATATTCAGGTGCTTATTAAAGGACTATAAAATGAATTGATCATTTATGAAAAATACACTATTTATTCTCTAAAAAATTATATGAGAACAAGGCCTTGGTAAGTGTGTTCCTAAGCTACTTCAATATAGTTGGTGGCTATTTGTTATTGTCTGGTAGTGTAGTGCCTTAGGCATTTGACTGCTAACCAGAAGGCTGGTGGTTCAAACCCACCAGCCACTCCTCTGAAGGAAGATTGGGTGATCTACTTCCATAGTGAAACTGCCTTGGAAACCCAAGGAGGGGTCGCTGAGTCAGATCTGACTCGACCGCAGGGAGTTTGGTTTGATTTGGTCTATATCTGACAATAATCTGTAATTTTTATTCAGAGGTGCACTTTGCCTTTTATAAGTTCATACTGTTGGTTAAGGGCAATATCTCTGGGCTTTAGAGTGGAGTATATGAACCAGGCATACAAAAATCCACATATTTTATATTCATAGCATACTGTTTCTAAGGAAACTTAGTCCCTAGAGCACTAGAAAAATAGTCTCTGTTGTCAGCTGAGCTTAGAGTTTGAACCCCTTGGTATGGCTAGAGCCACTCATCTTGTAACCACAAGGAGAGAGCTTTTTGGAGAATAGCAGCATCCCACAGGAAGCACATGTTAGAAACAGAGAAAACTCAAGTGCTACTCCTGAACTGTACCATTTACTTTACCAATGCTACAGGGATTATATCCCTCCTGAATTTAGAGACCATCTACAGAATAGATTTGATGCATTGAACACCAATGACTGAAGACAAAAGGAATTGTGGAATGACATAAAAAAAAAAAAAAAAAAGTCCATGAAGAAACCAAGAGGTCATCAACAAGACAGGAAAGGAAGAAATTACCAGAATGGATGTCAGAAGAGACTCTGAAACTTGCTCTTGAATGGAAAGTAGCTAAAGAAAATGGAAGAACTGAAAACATAATATTGTTGAACAGATTTCAAAGTGCAGCTTGAGAAGACAAAGTCAATTATTATAACAAAATGTTAGAGTTAGAAAAACAAAAGGTAAGAACATGCTTGGCATTTTTCAAGCTGAAAGAACTGAAGAAAAAAAGTCAAACCTCAAGTCGCAATATTGAAAGATTGTATGTGCAAAATACTGAATGAAACATCAAAAGAAGATGGAAGGAATATCCAGAGTCATTGTACCAAAAAGAGTTGGTTGATGTTCCTCCATTTCAAGAGGTGGCCTACGATCAAGAACCACTGGTATTGAAGGAAGAAGTCGAAGCTGCATTGAAGGTATTGGCAAAGAACAAGGCTCCAGGAATTGGTGAAATACCCATTAAGATGTCTCAACAAATGAATGATGTGTTAGAGGCACTCACTCACCTATGGTAACAGATTTGGAAGACAGCTACTTGGTCCACTGACTGGAAGAGATCCATATTAGTACCCATTCCAAAGAAAGGTGATCCCACAGAATGTGGAAATTCTCAAACAATATCATTAATAGCACACACAAGGAAAATCTTGCTGAAGAGAATTAGATGGTTTCAGCAGTATATTGACACAGAACTTCCAGAAATGCCAGCTGGATTTGGAAGAGTATGTGGGATGAGAGATATCATTGCTCATGTAAGATGGATCTTGGCCAAAAGCAAAGAATTCCAGAAATATGTTTACTTGTGTCTTATTAACTATGCAAAAACATTCTGTTGTGTGGATCTTACCAAATTATGGGTGACATTGAGAAGAATAGGAATTCCAGAACACTTAATTATGCTCATGAGGAACATGTACATAGACCAGAAGGCTGTCATTTGAACAAAACAAGGGGATACTGCATGGTTTAAAAGTAGGAAGGGAGTGTGTCAGGGTCGTATCCTTTCACCATACTTATTCAACTTCTATGCTGAACAAATAATCTAAGAAGCTGGATTATTCAAAAAGAGTGTTGCATCAGGAGTGGAGGAAGACTCATTAACAACCTGTGATATGCAGATAACACAATTTTGCTTGCTCAAAGTGAGGATGACTTGAAGCTGAAAATTAAAGACTACAGTTTGCAGTTTGGATTACATCTCAATATAAAGAAAGCAAAAATCCTCACAACTGGGGTAATAAGCAGCATCAGAATAAGTGAGGAAAAGATTGAAGTAGTCTAAGATTTCATATTACTTGGTTCTACAATCAACACCATTGAAAGCATCAGTCAAGACATCAGACGGTGTATTGCACTGGGCAAATCTGCTGTGAAAGACCTCTTTTGAGTGCTGAGGAGCAAAGATGTCTCTTTGAAAACTAAGGTGCACCTAACCTAAGCCGTGGTTTATTCAGTAACCTCATCTACATGTGAGAGCTGGACAACGAATAAGGAAGACCGAAGAAGAATTCATGCTTTTGAGTAGTGGTGCTGGTAAAGAATACTGAAAGTACCATGGACTGCCAAAAGAACTAACAAATCTATCCTGGAAGAAGTGTAGCCAGAATGCTCCTTGGAAGTGAGAATGGCCACACTTTGTTTGACTTACTTTAGTCATGCTGTCACAAGGGACCTTTCCCTGAAGAAAGATATCATGCTTGGTAAAGTGGAAGGTCAACCATAAAGGGGAAGGCCTTCAATGAGATGGATTGACTTGGCATACTGACTGCAATGATGGGCTCAGGTACAGCAATATTTGAGGCTGATACAGGACCAGGCAGTGTTTTGTTCTATTCTCTGACTCAGAGGGTCACTATGAGTCAGAGCCAACTCAACAGCACCTAACAACAAAAATAGCAGTTACAAAAACCCACATATTACTTTATTGGGTTGAGTTTTCTGTCACTTGGAACCAAGAATGATGATTGATAGCCCTGGCTAGAGGAGCCAAGAAGTGGGAAGAGAGAGAGTCAGTGTTTCATCTTAAGCCAGAATTCTAAAATTCTGGGGCAGAGACTGGTTCCATTTAAACCAAGTGGTTTTAAAGGTTTACCATATGAATAGTTGGCAAGACAAAAGAGTTTCCATCACTTTTAAGATATTGAAAGACTCCTGTAGATGTAGATAAAAGTTTTCCTTGTTCCACTTAAGTTTCTTATGTTGTTGTTGTTATGTGCTGTCAAGTCAGACCTGATTCATAGCGACCCCTCCTTGGGTTTCTGAGGCAGTATCACCACGGAAGTAGATTACCCAATCTTCCTTCTGAGGAGTGGTTAGTGGGTTTGAACCACCAGCCTTCTGGTTAGCAGTCAAGTGCCTTAGACACTATGCTACCAGAGCTAATTCTGAGCCTTCTAGTTAGCAATCAAATGCCACTACTCCACCAGAGCACCTAAAGCAGCAGTAGTCAAACATTTTTACAAAGGTACAGATAGTAAATATTTTAGACTTTGAGGACCACACAGTCTTTGTTGTTGTTTCACTGCTATTCGTAAGATTTTCACATGGCAATTTTTTTTCAGAAGTGACTGCTATGTCCTTCCTTCTATTCTGTTTTAGTCTGGAAGCTCTTCTGAAACCTGTCAACAGTGAGTGACCCTGCTGACATTTGAAATACCAGTCACACAGCTTCTAGCACCTCAGCAAGACACAAGCCACCATAGTATGACAAAATGACAAGTGAGTGGTGAGCAATCTTTCTTACAACTACTCAATTCTACCCTATAGTAAAATAAATTGGTAAACAAATGTGCATTGCTATATTTCAACAAAACATTTTTTAATCAAAATGCATGATGAACTTGATTTCATTTCAGGTCATAATTTGTAAAATTCTTCTCTAAAGGAATGTAGGATTAGCAATTTGTAATAGTAGTAACAATAATAATGATATGAATAGTAGTTGTAATTGCTATTCAGCTACCATTATTAACAGTTGTGGCAAAGGGTTACTAAGCCTGAATTTCTCCTTCAGAGGAAAGCGAAAGAATATTAACACAGTGAAATAAATAAATCCCATGTATCACTTTTCACTTGCTTGCATGCCTACAGTCAGTATAAGACCCTTTGCACACCTGAAAAATAAAAAAAATACACAAAAATAACACTTTCATGAAAAAGTTCAGAGAGCAAAGCAGAAGGAATGAAAAAAAATCTTTATCCAGAATATAGAATATTAACCTACAACATTTTTTTTAATTGTGTGTATCGATATAATGCTATTGCTATCGTTACAAGGTTTCAGAAAATAATTTACTTATTAGTGGTTGTAAATACACAATCTCTTAGAAATTAGAAGATTACTTCCATAGCTACAGGTTTGTTCATAAATCTTAAATGTGTTAGATTATTTTATTTATTAATTTCTGGTTTAGTCTGAGATTTGTATACTGTCTTAGACATGTTGTTGTTAAGTGTTGTCAACTCAATTCTGACTCATAGCAACCTAATGTTCAACAGAATAAAACATTGTGTGGTCTTGCATCATCCTAGAAAGTATTGCTAAATTCAAGGCCAATGTTGCAGCCACTGTGACAGTCTATCTCCTTGAGGTTTTTCCTATTTTTCACTGACCCGTATTTTAACAAATCTTGAAGTAATTTTCCTGGGATAGTCTCTCTTAATAGCATGTCTAAAGTATGTGAGATGAACTCTTGCCATCCTCACTTCTAAAAACAATTTTCTATACTGCATCAAAACATATTGATTCTTTCTCCTCTCAGACCACTCTATATTCAACATTCTTTGTCAATACCATAATTCAAATGCACCAGTTCTTCTTTGTTCTTTCTTATTCATTGTCCTGCATTGGTATGCATGTGAAATGGTTGACAACAACATGACATGGGATAGGTTCACCTTAGTCTTCAAAGAGACATCTATGCTTTTTAACATAATAAAGTGGTCTTTTGCAACAGATTTTCTGGATGCAATATGCCATTTGGTTTCTTGACTTCTGTTTCCATGTATGTTGATTGTTGAGCTAAGTAAAATGAAATCCTTCACAACTTCAATATTTTTTTGCATTAAAAAGTTACTTATTGATCCAGTCTTGAGGATTTTTGTTTTCTTTATTTTCAAGTGAAATCCATATTGGAGGCTCTAGTCTGTCTTCATCAGTATATGCTTCAAGTCTTATCTCTTTCAATAAGCAAGGCTGTATCATATGCATAATATAGGTTGTTAATGAGTCATCTTCCAATCCTGATGCTGTGTTCTTCTTCATATCATCCACCTTCTTGGATTATTTGCTCATCATACAGATTGAATAAGTATGGTGAAAGAATAAATCCCTGATGCATATCTTTCTTGTTTTTAAATCACACAATATCCCTTTGTTCCATTTGAACAACCACCTCTGGAGTGTATGTACTGATTCCATATTAGCACATTGAAGCATTCTGAAATACCCATCCTCTGCAATATCATCCATAATTTATTGTGATCCACAAAGGTGAATACCATTTCATATTCAGAAAAACAAGTAAACCTCTTTCTGGTATTCTTTGCTTTCAGTCAAGATCCATCTTATAACAATGATATCTCTCATTCCACATCCTCTCTGAATCCAGCTTGAATTTCTGGCAGTTCCCTGTTGATGTACTGCTGCAGCAATTTTTTAATTATTTTCAGCAAAATTTTACTTGCATTTGATGCTAGTGATATTGTTTGATAATTTCCACATTCCATGGGAGTATTTTTCTTTGGAATGGGCACAAATATGAATTTCTTTCAATCAGTAGACCATTGAGTTTTCTTCCAAATTTTTTGCATATGAGAGTGAGCACTTCCATCATAGTATCCATTTGGAAACATATCACATGGTATTCTCTCAATTCCTGGAAACTTGTTTTTCACCATGCTTTCAGTGCAGCTTAGGCTTCTTCCTTTGTTACCATTAGTTCTTGATCACATGCTGCCTCCTATAATGGTTGAATTTTGACCATTTTTTTTTGCTTCAGTGATTCTGTGTTCCTTCCATCTTCTTTTGATATTCCCTGTGTTGTTCAATATTTTCTCCATAGACTCTTTCAATATTGCAACTTGAGGATTATTATTTTTTTTTTCTATATTTCTTTTAGCTTGAGAAATACAAGTGTCTTCTCTTCAGTTTTCTAGCTCCAGGTCTTTGCATGTTTCATTATAATTCTTTGTCTTCTTGAGTTATGCTTTGAAACATTCTGCTCTTTTATTTCATTAATTTCTTCCATTAATTTAACTACTCTACATTTAAGAGTAAGTTACAAAATCTTTTTTGACATCTATTTTTTGTCTTTTTTTTTCCTGTCTTTTTATTTATTTATTATTGTGATTTGGGTGAAGATTTACAGAGCAAATTCACTTTCCATACAGCAGTTCACATATACCTTGTCTCATGATATTGACCACAATTTACCACAATGCAATAGCTCCTCTCCCACATCCTCCCCATAGTTACCTCTTCCCAGTGTCCATACCTCCATACACTCCTGCCCCCTGAGCTATTTCCCAGTGCATAAGCAGCCCTTCTTTCTCCCATGATTGGTCTCTCCAAGGATAGTATCTAGTTGAGGTAAATGTTCAACTCATATGTCTGTATTTTGTTTGTCTGGAAACCACAGGTATGGGTTCAATCCCAGTCCTGAAGGGCAGCTAGGGGCCATAGTCTCAGTGGTTCCACCAGGCTCTATAGGACCAGCAAACCTGGTCCCCCCCTTTTTTTTTTTTTTTTTTCCTGCTAATGATTTTGAGTTTTGTTCCACATTGTTCTCCCTCTCTATCCAGGATCTCCTACATAGATCCCCTTCCAAGTGGATGACAGTGGTAACTGGGCACCATCTAGTTCTTCTGGTCTCATAGTTGTATAGACTGCAGATCGGATGATGCACCAGTTGCTAGGACTAATTGTTTCTATGAATTTTGGTTTTCTTCATTCTTCTTTGCTCTGGACAAGGAGAGACCCATCGTTACATCTAGATGGCAGCTTGCTAGCTTTTAAGATCTCAGTGGCTACTCACCAAAGTAGGAGGTGGAACAACGTTTTGTATAGTATGTTATGCCAGTTGAGCTTGATGTCCCCTGCAACTATGGTCCCAAGCCCACAGGTTCAACTACTCGGTCCATTTGGGTAGCTGGCTTGACCAAGCTGTGACCACAACCTTGCCCCTTATCAGCTCTACTATACACCTGGGAATTCTGATCATTCACATAAATGTATAGGACCATTGTCTGCCAACCCTATATATGTTCTTGGATACAATCCCTATTTCATAGACATATCTAATCATTTAGCCTGTCCACCCACCATATACCCATGTTTGCCTTCACTGACAATGCAGTACTTTATGTGCAAAAGGGTTCATATTTGTTGTCTGTACCTCCCACGTACTTTTCTATGTCTTTCTCATCCTCAACGGTGTCATATTGGTCACTCACATTTGGTACATTGTCGTTCTCTTCACCCAAATAAATACTTATCTCTATCTATCTAACAACCTTCCTTCCCCTTCCCTCCCACCCCTGGTAGCCAACAAAGAAAATTTCCTTCTATAGATAAACCTTTCCTTAACTTTTACAATAATGGACTAATACAATATTTGTCTTTTTGTGATTGACTTATTTCACTCAGCATAATGTAACAGTCCATTCTATCTTGTAACTCTCTTAACTTCCTCACCATTTAGAAGTTCTGTAGCTACACAGTCTTTTCCCT
>NW_006921835.1:1343424-1350876 GCF_000298275.1 Orycteropus afer afer
AAAAAAAAATTCAACCAGGCACAGGGGAAATAAAAAAAATGCTGAAAACTAGGACCTGGGAAGGGGAAGACTAAGAATAATAATAAAAAAGACAAAAGTATTAATAATACTAGTTATTTTAAAACAGACAAATGCAAGCAAACTAATCACCAGAATAAAGAAAGCGAAAAATAAAAAATAAAAGAGAAAAAAAAAAATCGGTGGAGGACAGGGCAGGGCACCCAGGCTCTGTCTGAGCACACAGACTGTGAGGAGTTCCTGTGGGCCCAGAAGGTAGGTAGGAGTCGGGGATGGCCATGCCCCCGTTCACCAAGTGGGTGCGGAGTATAAGAATAACAAGAGGACTGTTGTACCTTGTCAGTCTTGCAGGTCCCGAGTGTCCTTGGGGTTTGGATAGCAGAATGTGTTTTTAAGCCCCAGGAATCTGCGAGAGCACTGTCTCTTTAAATATTCAAAATAGTCAAGCCGCTTTTTATACCTTCAAAATAGAGGGGCAAAAGTTCACAGCTCAGCCCACCTTTCTCTTCACCTTCTCCATTTGTTCCCCAGCCACCGTGCACAGTCCTCTGTGCAGTCCCTGGCTAGCAGGGTGATTTTTAGGTTAATTCTTAGGTCCTACCACCACTCAGAAATCTCCAGGCTGTCTGTGCCATTAGGATCACTCAGGATCACTGCCAGACCGCAGCTCCATCTGTCTCCTTTTTTGGTATGTTCATGCAAATTATTCTGCTAGTTGGGGTTTAGTCCACTTCTATATCCTTCCCTTCAAGACTCAGGGGTCCAGGATTATATTCTGTGTCTGTGTTAATTGGTTTCCCTTTTCTTTGTTGAAGAGGGTCTGTGTAGTCTTCCTGCCTAGTCCTCCTTCTTGCTAGCCACCCCTCTTTCCTGTCTTTTTAATGGCCTTTTGCTTTCATGATGTATAATGTCCTTGATGTCATCCCACAACTCATGCAGTCTCTGGTCATAAGATTACAATGCTTGAAACCTATTCTAAGCATAGTCTGTAAATTGAGATGGGGTATGCTTAAGGTGATACTTTAGTTCTCACTGTTTTAATTTTCTTCAGTTTCAACTTTAATGTGCATGTGAGTAATTGATTATTTGGTTTGCAATCAGGCCCTGACCTTGTGCTCACTGAAGAGATGAAGCTTCTCCATCATGTCTTTCCACATCTGTAGTCTATTTGACTCCTGTGTGTTCTATCCAGCAAGGTTTACATAAAGAGTCACCATTCATGTTTTTGGAAAAATTTATTTGCAACATCATTCTCTAATGGTATCATTAGTGTGTTCAGACTGGCTATCCAAAATATCAAACTACTGTGTCACCAAGGCTGCTTCCAAATATATATAGTTTCGACAGAGAAATTCTAAATATGTATTTACATGTGAAGCAAATATATCCATAAATATTATAGTAGAATGTGTTGTTAGGTGCCATCAAGTCAGTCTAACTCTTAGTGATCCTATGTACAACAGCATGAAACACTGCCTGCTCCTGTGCCATTTTCACGGTATTTGCTATGCTTGAGACCATCACTGCAGCGACTCTGTAAAACATGTTGTTGAGGGTCTTCCATTTTTTCATTGACCCTCTAATTTTACAAGCATAGAATCCTTCTCCAGGGAATAGTTCCTTTTGACAACATGAACAAAATAGGTGAAAGTATGGCCATTCTTGCTTCTAAGGAACATCCCTGCTGCACATCTCCCATGACAAATTTGTTGATTCTTCTGACAATCCATGTTATTTTCAGTATTCTTTGCCAACACCATAATTTAAATGCATCAATTCTTTTTTGATATTTATTCATTGTCCAGTTTTCACATGCATAGGAGTCTATTGAAAATACCACTATTTGCATCAGGAACATGTTAATCTTCAAAATTACATCTTTGCCCTTTAACACTTTAAATATTTTTTTTTCCACTAGATATTACAGCATATAGGGGGCAAATTTATTAGAACTCCTTAGTCATAACTAAACACCTTGAGGGAAGGAGTCACTAGGCCCTAGGGCTCGAGATCGTAGTCTCAGAGAACATTAAAGTTAATTAGAACAACATAGTTCACAAGAAAATATTCTACATCCTACTTTGGTGAGTAGCAACTGAGGTCTTAAAAGGTTGTGAGTTGCCATCTAAGGTGCAACTATTTGTCTCTCCCTATCCAGAACAAAGAAGAGTGAAGAAAATAGAAGATATATGGAAACAATTAGTCCAAAAACTAATAAACTCTGTGGGCCTCAACTTCCAAGGCTCTGAGACCAGAAAAAAATAGATGATGCTACCACTACCAATTGTTCTGAAAGTGGTCATATTTGAAAGTCTTAGATAGAATGGGAGAAAAATGTGGAACAAAACTCAAAATCATAAAAAAGACTAGGCTCACTGGTTGCATAGAAACTAGTGGAATCCCTAAGACTTCACACATTAGACACCTTTCAATCCTGTAAACAAACTGACCCCTGTGGTTCAACTTTCAGCCAAACAGCAGACAGATCTATAAAGTGAAAAAATATCACTAGGAAGTTATACACTTCTTAGAGTAATCAACCATTCAAGATCAAAAGGTCAGCATTTGCCCAAGGACAAAGTTCAGAAGGAATAAGAAAGGAGAAATGGAAACAGGAAACACAGGGAAGAAGTGAGATGAGTGATATTACATTGTAAGGATTGCAATCAATGTCACAATACAAAATGTATATGAATCATTAAATGGAAAACTGACTTGCTCTGCAAAATTTCACCCAAATCACAAACAAAAGTAAAAGAAAAAAAAAAAAAAGGTATTTGTAACGAACAAGTCATTGTCGTTGTTGTTATGTGTGATCCAGTCGACCCCGACTCATAGCCGCCCCTCCTTGGGTTTCCAAGGCAGTATCACTATGGAAGTAGATTGCCCCATCTTCCTTCAGAGGAGTGGCTGGTGGGTTTGAACGGCCAGCTATCATGTAAACTCTTGTATTATCTCTATCACCACCACAGTATTTCCCAACTACCAATCCTTCTTAGTTTCCAAATTTTGCATTCCAACTACCAATAATTATCACTTAATTATATGTTTTATCTATTTCAAAATGAAGAAGTTAGTAAAAATCTTCAATTTCTTCATCTTTGTCATAAATAGTTGGTGCATAAATATGAATAATAGTCATATAAACTGGTTTTCCTTGTAGACATATGGTTATCATCCTATCACTGACAGCAATGTACTTCAGGCTAGATCTTGAAATACTCTTTTTGATGATGAATTTGATACCATTCCCTTTCAGTTTGCCATTCCAAAGTAAACAGTATATTTGTCTGATTAAAAATGGACAATACCAGTCCATTTCAGCTTACTGTCTACGGTATTGATCTTTATGCATTCCATTTCATTTTTGATGACTTCTAATTTTCCTACATTCATATTTTGTATGTTCCTCATTCCCGTTATTAATGGATATTTGCAGCTCTTTTTTTTTTTTTTTTTCATTTTGAGTTGTGTCACATGAGTAGACGAAAGTCTTCAAAACTTTATTCCATCCTCACCATTAAGATCTACTCTAGTTTGAGGAGGAAGCTCTTCCCCAGTAAGATTTTGAATGCCTTTCAAGCTGATGGGCTCATCTTCCAACACTATATCAGACAAATTTCTGCTAAGTTTTTCAATGGGCAATTTTTTTAGAAGTGGTTGTCAGGTTCTTCTTTCCAGTCAATCTCAGTTTGGAAGTTCCACTAAAACCTGTCCACCTTGCATGACCTTGTTGCTCTTTGAAATATTGGTAGCATACCATTTAACACCCAGGCAACATGCCAAACTGACAGACAAGTGGTGGATGGAGATAACAAATATTGATATTATTGGAATATTTATAAAAATGGAGCAGGACTTGGTAGAAAGCCCATGGACTTCAAAATTAAACAGAAATGGAATTAAATACTATGCTTGTACATAATAACTTTAACCAAGAAACTTAATTTTTGTGAACTTTATCTTTCTTAAATATAAAATTAGAATAATAGCATCTGCCTTATTAAGGTGTGAAGCATAAGTAACATGACCCATGGAATATGTTTAATATGCTACTGAATGTACAGTAGATGCTCAAGATATAGTAATTCCCTCTTCCTTCTACTTTCAGAAATATCATTTTAAGTAATAATGAAGATCATAGCACAGAATTTTTTAAAATTAAGTTTCCCGAGGTATAATTTCCATACAGAAAAATTAAATTAACCCTTTTAATTGGACTGTTCAATGAGTCTAGCTCTGGAATCACACAACATTCCAAACATAACATATTTTGATCTCCTAAAAAAGTTACCTTGTTTCTGTTTATGTTGTAAATTTCTTCCCATCTCCCTGCATACCTCATACCATTCATCTGTTTCCTGAACCTAGGTGTTTTTTATTTTTTTGTCTTTTCTAAAGAATCATATTAATAAAATTATACAATGTGTATCTTTAATATAGTGGTTTTTATATTCACCCATTTATCAATAAGCCTACTGCCACCAAATCAGTTCTGACTCATAGTGACCCCCACCAGCTTTGCAAGGCTATAAATCTTTATGGAAGCAGATTGCCTCACCTTTCTCTCAAGGAACAGCTGGTGAGTTTGAACCACCCATCAATAGACCATTTCTTTTTACATTCCATGAATGTATCAGGTTGTTTATCCAATCATCAATTGATGTACATTTGTGTTGGCTCCAGGTTTGAGCTAAATAAAGCTTCTGTGAACATAATTTAGATGTCTTTCAGTAGGCATATGTTTTCATTTCTCTTGAATAAAACCCAGTAGTAGGAAAGCTGTATGGGATGGTAAATACATGTTTAACTTTATAAGGCACTTCAAAACTATTTTCCAAAGTTGGACCATTTTGCATTCCTGCTGCAATTGTTTCTTATCCACTTCAGCATCTAGTAACATTGCTGTTGTTGTTAGGTGCTGTCAGATCAGTTCCAACTCATAGTGACCCTATGCACAACAGAATGAAATACTGACCGGTTGTCACAATATTTGTTATGCTTAAGCCCATCATTGCAGCCACTATATCAAACCAATTCACTGAAAGTCTTCCCTTTTTCATTGATCCTTTACTTTACCAAGCAAGATATCCTTTTCCAGGGACTCATCCCATTTGACAATCTGACCAAAGTAGGTGAGATGAAACCTGGCCATTCTTGCTTCTAAGGAGTATTTTTAATGCACTTCTAGGACGAATTTGTTTGTTCTTCTGACAGTCCATGGTACTTTCAGTATTCTTCACCTACACCACAATTCAAATGCATCAAATCTTCTGTTTTTCTTACTCATTGACTAGTTTCCACATGCATGTTAAACTATTGAAAATATGATGGCTTGAGTTGGGGGCACCTACTCTTCAAATTGACATCTTTGTTCTTTAATACCTTAATGAGATCTTTTGCAACAAATATGTCCACTGCAGTATGTTCTTTGATTTCAGCAGAAAGCTGCTGCTTCCATAGGTGTTGATTGTGGATCCAAGTAAAGTAATGTCCCTGATAACTTCATTTTTTCCCCCATTTATCGTAATATTGCTTATTGGTCCTGTTATAAAGATTTTTGTTTTCTTTATGTTGAATTGTCATCTATACTGAAGGCAATAGTCTTTGATTTTCATCAGTAAGTGCTTCAAGTCTTCAAGTCTTTCTCTGGAAATCTGAATATGTTTTATTTTAGTTATTTTATAAAATATACAATTGTTGGTGGTGTTGTTATGTGCTGACGAGTCATCTCCAAATCATAGTGACCTTATGAACAACAGAAAGAAACACTGCCCAGTCCTGTGTCAGCCTCACAATCCCAACTAGCCCATTGCTGAGTCCATCCTGAGCCTATTGCTCCAGCCACTGTGTCAATCCATCTTCTTCAGGGCCTTCCCCTTTGTGAGTGACTCTCCACTTTACCACCTATGACATCCTTCTCCAGAGAATGGTCCCTTCTGACAACATGACGAAACTGGGTGAGGCAAAGTCTAACCATTCTTGCTTCCAAGGAGAATTCTGGCTGCACTTCTTCCAGGACAAATCTGATAGTTCTTAATTTAGCAAACCATGGTGCTTTCAGCATTCTTTGCCAACACCACAACTTGAAAGCATCAACTCTTCTTCGATTTCCCTTATTCATTGTCCAGCTCTCACATGGATATGTTGTTGTTGTTGTTATATGTCGTCGAGTCAGCCCTGACTCATAGCAACCCCCCCTTGGGTTTCTGAGGCGAGTATCACTACGGAAGTAGGATTGCCCAACCTTCCTTCCGAGGAGTGGCTGGTGGGTTTGAACCGCCAGCCTTCTTGTTAGCAGTCAAGTGCCTTAGGCACTATGCTACCAGAGCTCCTATATCATGGATATGAGGCAGTTGAAAATACCATGGCTTGGGTCAGGCTTATCTTAGTCTTCAAGGGGATATCTTTGTTCTTCAGCACTTGAAAGAAGTCTTTTGCAGCAGATTTGCCCAGTGCAATACGTCTTTTAATGTCTTGACTGCTGCTTCCATTGGCATTGACCATAGAGCCAAGTAATATGAAGTCTTTGACAACTTCAGTCTTTTCTCCATTCATTGTTTTGCTGCTCATTGGTCCATTTTTTTTTTTTTTTTGGGGGGGGGTGAGGAATTTTGCCTTTTTTACATTGAACTGTAATCTGTAATATAGACTGTAGTATTCGATCTTCATAAGTAAGTGCTTCGAGTCCTCCTCATTTTCAGAAAATATACAATAGTATATCACAATAGTTGTATCAATGTGCATTTCCTTAATGACAAATGATACTTAACGTCTTTTCATGTGGTTATTTTTTCCATGTTCTTCATGTGTTTATGAATGTTATTGCTGAGTCATTTGTCTTCTTATTACTGACTTGTAAGAATTATTTACATATTCTGGTCTGGAAGCAAGTTCTTTATCAATTTTTTTTTTTTCAAATATGTCTATGGCTTGTCTTATGAGTTCTTAGTAGTGTCTTTCAAAGAACGTAATAATTTAATTTTGATGAAGTACACTTTTTTTTCCTAATATGATTTATTTGTTTTGAAATTTTTAAAATATTTGCTTAACCAAAGGTCACAGAGATTTTACCACATGATTTATTCTAGAAGATTTACTGTTTTGACTCTTTCATTTACAGCTGTAATTTGAGTTTATTATTGTATATGTTTGAAGTAAAGGTTGGATAATTTGTTGTTGTCATTACTATTATTTAATGTGCAATTGTTCCAGCAGTGTAGTTTGAAAAGACTACCCTTTCCTCATTGAATTATCTAAACACCTATAATGAAAATACATCAAATATATATGTGTGGGTTTATTTCTGTACTCTCTATCCTGTTATTTTGTTACATTTTTCTATCCATACATCAAATACTCACTGCCTTGCTCACTGTACATTCATAGTAAGTCTTAAAATCATATGATATTTTCTCCAATTTTAGATAATAT
>NW_006921835.1:1351506-1360138 GCF_000298275.1 Orycteropus afer afer
TTCCGTAGTGATACTGCCTCGGAAACCCAAGGAGGGGTCGCTATGAGTCGGGGCCGACTCGACGGCACATAACAACAACAACAACAACAATCTTGGCTCATAATATGATTCTTGACTGATCCTCTTATCAAAGAAGAACTTCAAAAGAGTCAAGCAAGAAGGACAAGTGAAAAACAGAATTTTTCCCTAAGATTCTGCATGTTGATTTAAGAAGAAAATGTCTTCTAGGATTTCCCACCATACTGTCTTCTACATTTGATTGGCTGGAATTGGCTCATATGTGTGCCTAATTTATGTCAATCTCTTGCAGTAACCGGTTGTGTTCCCTAGGTAGCAGATTTTGAGAGAGACTAAAACAAAAATTAAAAAAAAACTAAACTCACTGCGGTTGAGTTGTTTCAACTCTTAGCAACCTCTCCTTAGGTTTCTGAGGCAGTATCTCTTTGGAAGTAGACTAGCATGCAAGATTTTATTAGGAAGTACTCTTTTTTTTTTTTTTTGGCCCACACATCTATCCACCCATTTCACCATGTTTGCCTTCACTGACAAAGTAGTAGTGTGTGCCAAAGGGTTCATCTTTGTTGTCTGAACTTCCCATGAGTCTCTCTGTCTTCCTCTTCTTCAATGCCACCATGTTGATCATTCATATTTGGTACATTGCCCTTCTCTTCACCCAAATCAATACTTATCTCTACCTATCTAACTGTGCTCCCTACCCTACCCTCTTACCTCTGGTAACCAACAAAGAAAATGTCCTTCCATATATAAACCTTCCCTTGACATTTACAATAATGCCTTAACACAATATTTGCACTTCTGTGATTGACTTATTTCACTCAGTATAATGTCCTCCATGTTCATTCACATTATGCAGTGTTTTGCAGATTCTACATTATTCTTTAGGGTTGCCTAGTATTCCATTGTGTCTATATACTATAGTTTGGTTATCCATTCCTTAGTTGATAGACACCTAGGTTGTTTCCATCTTTTTGCTATTGTAAATAGTGCTGCGATTAACATGGGTGTGCCTAAGTCTGTTCTTGTCATGGCTCTCGCTTCTTTAGGATATATACCTAGTAATGGAATGGCTGGGTCAAATGGTATTTCTAATTCCAACTTTTTAAGGAATTGCCATATTGCTTTCCATAGTAGTTGTACCATTTTACAATCCCACCAATAGTGTACGAGAGTCCCAATCTCTCAGCATTCTCACCAGAATTTGTTATTTTCTGTCATGTTGAATTCTGTTACTAGTGCTGGGGCATCTCCCTAATGGCTAATGATTGTGAGCATTTCGTCATATGTTTGTGGCCACTTGAATATCCTCTTTGGTGAAGTGTCTATTCAAGTCTTCTATCCATGTTTTAATTGGATTATTTGTCATTTTGTTATTGAGGTGTTAGACTTTTCTATAACTTCTCCAAATAAGTCTCTTGTCAGGTATGTCACTGCCAAATATTTTTTTTTTCCCAATCTGTAGGTTCTCATTTGACTCTTTTGCAGAAGTCTTGGAAGGTCCTTGTTATGGTTATGTTTTTGTGTCAACTTGGTTGGGTCTGGTTGAGTGGCTGGGAAGCTGGTGGTAGTTATTCCCCATGATGAGACTGGCAATTAACTCCATGGTGGATCTACCACAAGCTGCTGAGTAGCTGCGTTGGGCATGTGGTTTGCTTCCCATATATAAGAAGTAGCTTTGGGAATGGTCTCTAGCGTATGGTATGTTTGGATCCTGCATGTAACTGTGTCATCGCTTAGCAGCCTGCTATGCTCTGCTGACCTTGGGACTTACAATGGATGTAAGTTAATGGCCTGCTGTGTGGTTTGGTAACATCGGGACTGTGCCTTTTTACTTGTCAACCTTGGGCTTCTCAGCCTCAGCAGACAGCAGCTGTCTGAGTGAAGAAATTCCTCTAGCTCCAGTGGGCTGGGAACAGGAGACAGAGCTGGACCCCAAGTTTGAGGGACTTTCACTCAGACCCTGGAGCCTGGCACTTTGAACTTGGACTTAGACCCTCCAAATTGTAAGAGAATAAACTCCTGTCTGTTAGGGCCATCCCATTTGTGGTATATTCTTGTCAGAGCAGCACTAGATAACTGGAACAGAATGTGGTACCAAGAGAGTGGGGTACTAGTCTGACAGATGCCTAAAATGTGGAAACAGAAGTGGAGTGCATCCTTGACCCGAGACCCTGACAGAGATACCCTGGCATACAGCATGACAGATGGCAGGAACAGATTCCAGAGAACCATCATGAGACAGAGACAGCCTTACCAGCCCACGGAGAAAGCTTGATGCCTTTGGTTAGGTGGCATACTGGAGGAGTGGGTTGCCTTCAGGCAATAATTGGTGGAAAAGCCTGGGATGAAATTGAGTAGCAGGTTGGCGGGCCCATGGAGCAAGAAAGCTGAATGCTTTGGGGACAGGAAGATTTCCAGCAGAGTGGGTTGCCTTCGGCATTAATTGGCAGAAGCGGAAAGACCATGGAAATGGAAGCAGAGCTGCCTCAGCCTGAAAGGGTAGGACTATGGCCTTTGGGGGTGGAACCACCAGAGCCCCCTAGGTTTTAGAGTGAGACCTTCACCAACTTGGTTCTGGAGTTGGGCTGCTCGTTCATGTGAGCCAGTGGGATGGAGCCATTGCTGTTGCCCAAGAGTGAGGGGGCAGGGCCACCATGCCCAAGAGAGAGAGGAACAGGGCCCGCCAGGCCAAGGGGGTGAGGTCACCAGTCAGGAACTAGGGGAATGGAGCCACCCAGTGGAGGAGACCTGTACAGATACCCCCCATTGAAGATCTGTACAGGTGCCAGGTTGACAAGGGGTGGAATTGTGGTGGTTATGCTTTTGTGTCAACTTGGCTGGGCCTGGTTGAGTGGCTGGGCAGCTAATGGTAGTTATTCCTCATGATGAGACTGGCAATCAGCTCCTTGGTGGATCTACCACAAGTAGCTGAGTAGCTGCTTTGGGTACATGGTCTGCTTCCCGTATATAAGAAACAGCTTTGGTAATGGTCTCTAGCCTATGGCACGCTTGGACCCTTCAGGTAGCCATGCAATTGTTCAGCAGCCTGCTATGCTGACAATGGGACTGTGCCTTTTTACTTGTCAACCTTGGGGTTTCTCAGTCTCAGCAGCCAGCAGTTGTCTGCGTGAAGAAATGCCTCTAGCTCCAGTGAGCTGGGAGCAGGAGGCAGAGCTGGATCCCAAGGTTGAGGGGCTTTCACCAAGCCCCTAGGCCCTGGCACTTTGAACTTGGACTTAAAGCCTCCAAATTATAAGAATAAACTCCTGTTTGTTAAGGCCATCCCATTTGTGGTTTATTCTCATCATAGAGGCACTAGGTAGCCAGAACAGCCCTATTTATCTAGTTTCTTTTCTGCTGTTTGTACATTTTGGGTTATGCTTGATAATCTATTTATCCCATATATTAGAGCCCCTAAATTTGCTTCTAGTTTTTCCCTGAGGAGCTTTATAGTTTTAGGTTTCATATTTAAGTATTTGATCCATCTGGAGGTAGTTTTTGTGTATGGTATGAAGTACAGAACTTGTTTCATTTTTCTGCAAGTAGATACCCAGTTTTACCAGCACCATTTATTAAACAAACATTTTCTTCCCCATTTAATGGATTTATCCCTTTGTCAAAGATCAGATGACCATAATTCAATGGATCTATTTCTGGGTTCTCAATTCTATTCCATTGGTCAATGTGTTTGTCATTGTACCAGTACTGGACAGCTTTGACTGTGGCCGTACAGTAGGTTTTGAGATCCAGCAGTGTGAGATCTCCTACTTTGTTCTTCTTCTTCAACAGTGCTTGCTTAGCCGAGGTCTCTTTCTTTTCTATATAAAGTTAATGATTAGTTTTTCTGTATCCTTAAATAAGATTGATGGGATCTGGATTGGGATTGCATTGAATATATAGATTGCTTTGAGTAGAGTTCACATTTTCACAATGTTCTATCCTCCTATCCATGAGCATTGGATGTTCTTCCATTTATGTAGATCTCTTAGGGTTTCTTGAAGTTGTTTTTATAGTTATCTTTATACAGATCTTTTGTGTCCCTGTAGGATTTTTTCCCAAGTATTTTATTTTTTTGGTAGCTATTGCAAGTGGTATTGATCTCCTTATTTCTTTGTCAGCAATCTCTTCACTAGTGTAGAGGAATCCAAATGATTTTTGGATGTTGCTCTTGTATCCTGCCATGATGCTCAATCTCTCAATTAGTTCCAGTAGATTTTTGAACGAGTCTCTTGGGTTTTCTAGGTACAGGATCATATCATCAGCAAATGGGGATACGTTGACTTTTTCCTTACCAGTTTGAATGCCTTTGATTTCCCTTTCTTGCCTTATTGCCCTAGCTAGGACTTCCAGTACAATATTGAATAGAAGCTGTGATAAAGGGCATCCTTGCCTATTTCCTGTTTGCAAAGGGAATGGTTTCAGTCTCTCTCCATCGAAAATAATGTTAATGTTGGCTGTTGGTTTTGCATAGATGCCCTTTAATATGTTGAGGAATTTCTCTTCTGTTTCTATTTTGTGGAGAGTTTTCATCAGGAAAGGGTGTTGGATTTTATCAAATGCTTTCTGCATGGATTGATATGATCATGTAGTTCTTTTTCCTTTGTTTTATTTGTGTGGTGGATGATATTGATTGTTTTTCTAAAGTTAAACCATCCTTGCATACCTGATATAAGCACCACTTGGCCATAATGAATTATTTTTTTGATATGCTGTTTGAGTCTATTGGCTAGGATTTTGTTAAAAGATTTTTGCATCTATATTCATGAGGGATATTGGTCTATAGTTTTCCTTTTGAATAATATCTTTGTCTGGTTTTGGTATCAAGGTTATGCTTGCTTCAGAAAATGAGTTAGGGAGGATTCCATCATTTTCTGTGTTGTGGAATAGTTTGAGTAGCATTGGTGTCAGTTCTTTTTTGTGTGGTAGAATTCTCCGATGAAACTGTCTGGGCCAGGACTTTTTTTTTTGTTGGTAATTTTTTTGATGATCTGTTCAATTTTTTGTTTTGTTATGGATCTGTTCAACTTTTCCATATCAGTCTGTGTTAGTTTAGGTAAGTAGTGTGTTTCTTGAACTCTGTCCATTTCTACAAGATTTTCAAATTTGTTAGAGTACAGTTCTTCATAGTATCCTGATGTTATCCTTCTATTTCAGTTGATTCTGTTGTGATGTCACCCTTTTAGTTTCTTATTCATGTTATGTGTATTCTTTCCCTCTTTTCCTTTGTTAAATTTGCCAGTGGTTTGTCAATTTTACTAATCTTTTCAAAAAACCAACATCTGGTCTTGTTGATTTTTTTCTATTGTCTTTCTACTTTCTTTTTCATTGATTTCTGCTCAAATATTTATTATTTCTTTTCTTCTGATGACTATAGGCTTTTCTTTCTGTTCTTTTAATAATTGTTAGAGATGTTGATTTAAAGTGCTGATTTCGTTCTTTCTTCTTTTTTGATGTGTTCATTTATTGCTATAAATTGGCCTGTGATCACTGCTTTTGCTGTGCACCAAAGATTTTGGTATGTTTCTTTTTCATTCTCATTTAATTCAAGGAATTTTTGAACTTCATTTTTTACTTCTTCTCTTACCCAGTCTTTTTTAAGGAGGGTGCTGTTCAGTTTTTATGTGTTTACTCTTTATCCATTGATCTTCCTATTGTTGATTTCTAATTTGATACCATTGCTATGAGTCAGGGCCGACTCGATGACACATAGCAACAACAACAACAGCAATGATTTGAGAAGATGCTTTGCAGTATTTCAATTTTTTAAAATTTATTCAGGCTTTCTTTATGGTCTAATGTATGGTCTATCATGGAAAATGTTCCATGTGCACTGGAAAAGAATGTATATTGTGCTGCTATTGGGTGAAGTGCTCTGTAGATGTCTATAAGGTTGAGTTGGTGCATTGCGGTGTTTAGCTCTTCTGCATCTTTGTTGGGTTTCTTTCCAGTTGTTCTATCTTTCATTGAAAGTGGTGTATTGAAGTCTCCCTCTATGACTGTGGAGTCATCTGTTTGGCTTTTCAACTCTTTTAAAGTCTGATTTATGAATTTTGGGGTTCTTTCATTGGGTCCATAGATATTTATGATATTTATTATGGTTATATCTTCTTGTTCAATTGATCCTTTAATCATTGTATAATGTACTTCCTTGTCCCGTATGGTGGTTTTTGTCTTAAAGTCAATTTGATCAGACAGAAATTAATATTGCCACTCCTTCTCTTTTACAGTTGCCATTTAATTGATGTATCTTTTTTCTAGCCTTTGACTTTTAGTCTATTTTTGTCTTTGTCTCTAAGGTGTGCTTGTAGACACCATATTGATGGGTTGTATTTTCTTATACAGTCTGCAGCTCTCCATCTCTTGAGTGGTGCATTTAATCCTTTAACGTTCAGTGTAGTTATGAGAAGTATGAATTCATTGCTGTCATTTTGTTATGTTTTTTCAAGGTCTCCTTGGTTTCTTCATTCTATATAATTTTCTGTGCTGAGCTCATTACGTTTATGAATTAGGTTACGATTTCCTTGTTGCTGTTGTTTTAGTATTTGCTGAATATTTGTGCTTGTCCTCATTTTATTGTGTTGTGAATGTTTATCATTTTTTCTTTGAGGCTACCCTGTGATTTATAATTTCCTCCCCAAGTTTAGAACAGTCCCTTCTATCTTGCAACTCTCTCAACTTCCTCATCATTTAGAAATTCTGTAACTACACATTTTTTTCTCTCTTTTTGGTTTGTAGTTATCTTCATTTGCCAATCAATGTCCCTGGTTCCCTCTTTACAATCTTGTAAGCTTATTTTACTTTGTATATGTCCATAGCTATGGTTTCTGGTTTATATCACCTTGTGTACTGATGGTTGGTTGTTATTTGTTATATTTGGTTCTCTGTTCAAAGGACTCCCTTTAGCATCTCTTGTAAGGTAGTACAGTTTTAGAAAATCCCCTTCATTTCTGCTTATCTGGAAATCTCCTAATTTCATCATCATATTTTAGAGACAGTTTTGCTGTGTATACAATTCATGGTTGATATATTTTTTTAATTTCTCTTTCAGGGTTTTATATATAAAATCTCATTGCCTTTTCACTTGCATGATTTCTGCTGAGACATCAGTGCTTATTCTTTCTGGTTGTCCTTTGTAAGTAACATTTTGTTTTCCCCATGCTGCTTTCAGAATTCTTTCTTGTTTCTTTGGTTTTGATAAGTTTAATGATGATATGTCTTGGTGATTTTCTTTTGGGGTCTATCCTGTTTGGGGTTGGTTGGACTTCCTGAATGGGTATATTCTCATCTTTCATCATACCTAGAAAGTTCTTTTCCAAAAAATCTTGACAATTTTCCCAGAGGTTTTCATTATGATGATGATGATGATGATGATTTGGGTGAAGATTTACAGAGCAAATTCACTTTCCATACAGCAGTTCACATACACTTTGTCTCACGCCATTGACCACAGTTTACCACTAGATGGCAGTTTGCTAGCTTTTAAGATCCCAGTCACTACTCACCAAAGTAGGAGGTGGAACAATGTTTTGTATAGTATGTTATGCCAATTGAGCTTGATGTCCCCTGCGACTATGGTCCCGAGCCCATAAGTTCAACTACTCTGTCCCTCTGGGTAGCTGGCTGTGACCAAGTAGTGACCACAACCTTGCCCCTTGTCAGCTCTACTATACACCTGGGAATTCTGATCATTCACATAAACTTATAGGACCATTGTCTGCCAACCCTATATATGTTCTTGGATACACTCCACATTTCATGTACATACCTAATCGTTTAGCCTGTCCACCCATCTATTTATCCGTATACCCATGTTTGCCTTCACTGACAATGCAGTACTGTATGTGCAAAAGTGTTCATATTTGTTGTCTGTACCTCACACGTACCTCTCTATGTCTTTCTCTTCCTCAATGCTGTCATATTGGTCACTCACATTTGGTACATTGCCCTTCTCTTCACCCAAATCAATAATTATCGCTATCTAACTAACAGCATTTCCTCCTCTCCCGTCCCATCCCTGGTAACCAACAAAGACAATTTCCTTCTATAGATAAACCTTTCCTTGACTTTTACAATAGTGGACTAATATAATATTTGTCCTTTTGAGATTGACTTATTTCACTCAGCATAATGTCCTCCAAGTTCATCCATGTTATGCAGTGTTTTGCAGATTCTAGATTATTCTTTAGCATTGCATAGTATTCCCTTGTGTGTATATACCATAGTTTGGTTATCCATTCCTCAGTTGATGGAGATCTAGGTTGTTTCTATCTTTTGGCTATTGTAAATAGTGCTGTGATTAACATGGGTGTGCATATGTCTGTTCCTGTCATGGCTCTCACTTCTTTAGGGTATACACTTAGTAATGGAATGGCTGGGTCAAATGGTATTTCTAATTCCACATTTTGAAGGAATCAACATACTGCTTTCCACAATGGTTGTACCATTTTACATTTCCACCAGCAGTGTATGAGAGTCCCAATTTCTCCACATCCTTGCCAACATTTATTGTTTTCTGTCTTGTTGAACTGTGCTACTAGTGCTGGAGCAAGATGGTATCTCATTGTTGTTTTGATTTGCATCTCTCTAATAGCTAATGATCATGAGCATTTCTTCA
>NW_006921835.1:1362366-1362853 GCF_000298275.1 Orycteropus afer afer
GGGCATCCTTGTCTGGTTCCTGTTCTCAAGAGGAATGGTTTCAGTCTCTCTCCATTTAGAATAGTGTTGGCTGTTGGTTTTGCATAGATGCCCTTTATTATGTTGAGGAATGTCCCTTCTATTCCTATTTGGCTGAGAGTTTTCATCAGGAATGGGTGTTGAATTTTATGAAATGTCTTTTCTGCATCAATTGGCATGATCATGTGGTTCTTCTCCTTTGTTTTATTTACGTGATGGATGACATTGACTGTTTTTCTAATGTTGAACCATCCCTGCATACCTGGTATGAACCCCACTTGGTCATGATGAACGATTTTCTTGATATGTTGTTGGAGTATATTGGCTAGGATTTTGTTGAAGATTTTTGCATCTGTATGCATGAGGGATATTGATCTGTAGTTTTCATTTTGAGTGATGTCTTTGCCTGGTTTTGGTATCAAGGTTATGTTTGCTTCATAAAATGAGTTAGGGAGGATTCCATCCTTTT
>NW_006921835.1:1363709-1365828 GCF_000298275.1 Orycteropus afer afer
TGGATTGTATTGTTTAGCTCTTCTGCATCTTTGTTGAATTTCTTTCCAGTTGTTCTATCTTTCAAAGAAAGTGGTGTATTAAAGTCTCTCATGATGACTGTGGAGTCATCTATTTGGCTTTTCAACTCTTTAAAGTCTGATTTATGTATTTTGGGGCTCTTTCATTGGGTCCATAGATATTCATTATGGTTATATCTTCATGTCCAATTTGTCCTTTAGTCATTATATAATGTCCTTCTTTGTCTCATATGGTGGTTTTTACCTTAAAGTCAATTTGATCAGAAATTAATATTGCCACTACTGCTCTCTTACAGTTGGCATTTGCTCTATATATCTTTTTCCAACCTTTGATTTTTAGTCTATTTTTGTCTTTATCTCTAAGGTGTGTATCTTGTAGGCAGCATATCGATGGGTTTTGTTTTCTTATCCAATCTGCAACTCTCCGTCTCTTGAGTGGTGCATTTAATCCATTAACATTCAGGGTAATTATTGATATGTTTGAATTTGTTGCTGTCATTTTGTTATGTTTTTTCATGGTGTCCCTGATTTCTTTGTACCATATAATTTTCTGTGCTGAGCTCATTATGTTTATGAATCTTGTTATCATTTTCTTTGTTGCTGTTGTTTTAGTATTTGCTGAATATTTGTGCTTGTCCTCATCTTTATTGTGATGTGAAGGCTTATCATTTTTCTTTGAGGTTACCCTATGCATAAAGGGCAAGGAGGCCACATGTTCTGACCTTCTCTAACCCTACAAGAGGAAGACAGGATCACTATCAGTAACCCAAGTGCTATTACTGCAAGGCCAGACATGCTGCCTCCCTCCAGCCCTTTTACCCACTGTTTCTCCCAAAGCACCCTCCACCTCTCTACTGTGTTTGACAATTTGCTGCAGTGGCCACACAGAACTCACAGATTATGGTGTTTATTAGAGAAGCACCAGGCTACAATTCAAGTTCAGGAAAAAAAATGCTCACTCTCTCTCCCAGCCCACCATCTGTCAGCCAAGTCTCTCACAGTGTCTCCCCTAGCAGTGCATGTCCCTCAGTGTCTCAACAATACATGTCTCTTGCATCTCTTTCCCAGCAGCATGTGTGTCTTTCAGCAGCACGTCTTCCTCAACCAGCTTTCAGAGAGAGTTCTGCCTCTAGGAGACCTCCCTTTGTGCTTGGCAGAGTGGCCAAACCAACCAATCATAACAACAGAATTCCAAACATCTGAGAGCAAACCTCCCATAACATTGCATTGTGCCATGACCAACAGAAATAACCCAGGTGGATAACATTTACAAACAGGAGCTCTTCAGTTCCTCATAGCAAATCCCACTTTGGAGTTTACAAAGACTTATGGGTAGAAAAGCCAAACTAAGTAATTTCTACACCACACCCTATAATTTATAATTTTATTCCCAAGTTTAGAACAGTCCATTCTATCTTACAATTTTCTTAACTTCCTCACCATTTAGAAAAGACCACACAGTCTTTTCCCTCTTTTTGTTTGTGGTTGTCCTCACTTGCCAATTGATGTCTTGGTTCCCTTTTTACAATCTTGTAAGATCATTTTACTTTGGATATGTCCATAGCTGTGATTTCTGGGTTACATTACCTTGTGTATTAATGGTCGGTTGTTATTTGCTATTTTGGGTTTTCTGTTAAAAGGACTCCCTTTAGCATCTCTTGTAAGGTTGGTCTGGTTTTAACAAATTCCCTTAGTTTCTGCTTATCTGGAAATCTCCTAATTTCACTATTATATCTGAGGGACAGTTTTGCCGGGTATATAATTTTTGGTTGAAATTTTGTCTCTTTCAGGTTTTATATATAACATCTCATTGCCTTTTTCTTGTATGGTTTCTGATGAGAAATCAGAGCTTATTCTTGCTGGCTATCCTTTGTAGGTAACTTTTTGTTTTTCCAGTGCTGCTTTCAGGGTTCTGTCTTTGTCTTTGGTTTTGATGAGTTTGATGATGATGTCTTGGTGATTTTCTTTTTTGGGTGTATCCTGTTTGGGGTTCATTGGACTTCCTGAATGGATATATTTTCATCTTTCATCATATCAGGGAAGTTCTCCTCCAGCAAATCTTGGACAATTTTCTCAGTGGTTTTGTTTTTCTCTTCCTGTT
>NW_006921835.1:1366211-1379281 GCF_000298275.1 Orycteropus afer afer
CTAAAGATAATTCTTTTGAATTCCTTATCAGAGAGTTCCAATGCTGCTTATTCCTCGGGGATGTATTCTGGGTCTGTATCCTGGTCCCTTGTTTCTACCACTTTATCCTGCTTCTTTGTGTGGATTGTGATCGTCTGTTGTTTCTGAGGCATTGTGGCATTGTTGTATTTAGAGCTCTGTTAACTGCTTGTGAAGAGCAGCCAAGGGTGATTCAGACTCCTCTTGGTGGTTTTTTATCACTGGCCCATTGGTGGTCAAGGAGGTGGTGGCTCTCGCTCAGTAATTGAAGTTGCAGGAGATGTGGGTGTACTTGTGTCTTATGGGTACTGTTGTTGTCTCCTACTCAGTTAGACACAAATTACAATTGTATAACCATCAAGAAATCTAAAAGTACATGGATTAAAAACAAAAAAAAGAAAAAAAATGGAAAAAAAAAAGAAAAAATCAAGAAAACCTGAAATATCTGGAGATAGGGCACTAAGAAAAAAAATTAGGGAAGGAGAATAATAAATGAAGAAAAAATGTGAAAAATGCAAAAAGAAAAACAAGGAACAGGGTTAATCATGAGAAAAAAAGAGGGAAAAAAAAAAGCTTAAATTAAAAGAAAAAAAAAAATTTTCAACCAGGCACAGGGAAAACAGAAAATGCTAGTAACTAGTACCTAGTAGGTGAAGATTAAGAATAATAGTAAAAAGGACAAAAGTATTAATAATATTAGTTATTTTAAAACAGACAATACAAGCAAACTGATCACAGAAAAATGAAAGCAAAAAAGACAAAAATAAAAATAAAAAAAGGGGAAAAAAAATCGGAGGAGAACAGGGCAGGGCACCCAGTCTCCATCTGAGAACAGACAGACTGTGATGGAGTTCCTGTAGGCCCAGAAGGTAGGTGGAAGTGGGGGATGGCCACACCTCTGTTCACCAAGCAGTTGTGGGGTATAAGAGTAACAAGAGGAGTGTCATACCTTTTCAGTCTTGCAGGTCCTGAGTGTCCTTGGGGTTGCTGGAAAACAGAACGTGTTCTTAAGCCCCAGGAATCTGCCAGAGCACTGTCTCTTTAAATATCCAAAATAGTCAAGCCACTTTTTCAACCATCAAAATGGTGGCACCTCCCGACCGGCAAAAACCCACAGTTAAGCCCACCTTTCTCTTCACCTTCTCTGTTTGTTCCCCAGCCACCATGCACAGTCCTCTGTGCAGTCCCTGGTCAGCAGGGTGATTTTTAGGTTAATTCTTAGGTCCTACCACCACTTGGGAATCTCCAAGCTGTCTGTGCTGTCAGGATCACTCAGGATCTCTGCCAGACCGTAGCTCCGTCTGTCTCCTTTTTGGTATTTTCACACAAATTCTTCTGCTAGTTGGAGTTTAGTCCACTTTTATATCCTTCCTTTCAAGGCTCGGGGGTCCACAATTATCTTCTGTGTCTCTGTTAATTGGTTTCCCTTTTCTTTGTTGAAGAGGGTCTGTGCAGTCTTTGTGCCTAGTCCACCATCATGCCCCCATTAATTTTATAAATA
This sequence comes from Orycteropus afer afer, assembly GCF_000298275.1. Lineage (NCBI taxonomy): Eukaryota > Metazoa > Chordata > Mammalia > Tubulidentata > Orycteropodidae > Orycteropus > Orycteropus afer. The sequence continues at coordinate 1,367,731 of NW_006921835.1, forward strand.
AAATAGGTTTTATTTGTCTCTTCCTGTTCTGGAATTCCAATCACACCTAGGTTATTCCTTTTGATGGACTCCCACATGCACCTTAGGCTTTATTCATTTTGTTTTGATATTTTTTTATGACTCATCCTTTTCCAAAGAAGTATTCATGTATTTTTCATTAATCTCATTAGTTCGGTCTTCCATTGAATCATTTCTCTTCCTTTGTCCTTTCAATGTGTTATCTATTTCTGAAAATTTACTACTAATCTTATGGATTTCTATCTGCAGATTTTGAAGCATTCCTAGTTTTTCATTTATTTTGTCATTTTGTTCTTGTACTTTCTTCTGAAATTTTTGTAGGTTTTTGTCTGTGTTTTCCTTGATGTGTCTCTCAATACTTTGAAGATACCTAAATATAATTCTTTTCAATTCCTTGTCAGTGAGTTCTAATGCTGCTTCTTCCTCAAGGATGTGTTATGGGTCTGTATCCTGCTCCTTTGTTTCTACTACTTTATCTTGCCTCTTTGTACAGACTGTGATGGTCTATTGTCTCCGAGACATTGTGATGTTGTTGTATTTAGATCTCTGTTAACTGAAAAGAGCAGCTATGGGTGACTCAGGCTCTTGGTGGTTGTTTATCATTGATCTGTTGGGGGAGAAGAAAGTGATAGCTTTCACTCAGTAATTGAAGTTTTCCAGTTGTCTGTGTCTGGAATGTCCTTGTTCCCAGTAAATGGAGGCTGTTCTAAGTTCTTGGAATCTGGGAGACACTGTCACTTTAAATATCCTAAATGGTCAAACCACTCGTAAACATTCAAAATGTTTATGCCCTCAGAACAGTCTAAAGTCCACTGCTCAGCCCATCTTCCTATTCACAGCTTCCCCTTTTATTCACCAGCCACCAGAGCAGTCCTCTGTGCAGTCCCTGGCTAAAAGGGCTGATTTTTAGGTTAATTCTTAAGTCCTACTCAGCAATATCCAAGCTGTCTGTGTCATCAGGATTGCTGCCAGACTACAGCTCCCTATGTCTCCTTTTTTGTTGTTTTCATGCAAATTCTTCTGCTAGTTGGAATTTAGTCCACTTCTATATTCTTCTATTCAAAACTCAGGGGTCAGGATTATCTTCTATCTGTGTTAATTGGTTCCCCTTTTCTTTGTTGAAGAGGGTTTGTGCAGTCTTTCTGCTTATTCCACCATCTTACTGGAACCTCATTAGGAAGTACTCTTGAGATCAATATCTCTGGAAAGACAAAGGAACAGACAGGAGCCTTCAATGTCCACAGGAAACCTCACTAGGCCCACAGGTAGCTTTGGCAATGGAATAGCTACTTCAGAGGTCTCAACTTAGAGTAAGGAGTTTATGCTTTTATATCTTCATGTTGATTAGGCATCTGATACAGGATGCTGCTAAAAAGAGGCCTTACCTTGGGTGAGCCAGGTAAAATTAGCAAAAGAAAACCTCAAAGAGGGTCACAGCTTACTATCTTTTTCTGGCATGAATAGAAATAGCACAAATTAATTAAAAGAAATAAAATGCATTGCTAAGAGGACAAATAACCCAACAAAAAGGGTCAAATAATTTGAATATACACTGGACTAAAGAGGATATCTTGTGTCAATATGTGCATGAAAATATGCTCAACATCATTTGTTATTAGGAAAATGTTGATGGAAACTATAATGAAATAGTACTACACCTACTAAAACCAATCCCAACCCAACCCACTGCCATCGAGTTGATTCTAACTCATAATGATATTATAGGACAGAGTAGAATTGCTCCATAGGGTTTCCAAGGTTGTAAATCTTTATGGAAGTAGATTGCCTCATCTTTCTCCCATGGAACATCTGGTGTGTTTGAACCATTGACCTTTTGGTTAGAAGCCAAATTCTTTAACCGCTACAACACCAGAGCACCTATACCTACTAGCCCTATTTTAATTGCTAAAATAAAAATGGCTTAGTATATCAAGTGTTTGTGAAGATGTGGAGGAATTGGAACTTTTCCATATTGTAGTGGGAATGTCAGAAAATAAAAACTACTTTGGAAAACAATGAGGCAATTTTGTCAGAATCAAAAAATTCACCTACTTATGATCCAACCATTCTACTCCTAAGTATTTCTCAAAAATAAATTAAAATATATGCCACTACAAAGACTTGTACACAGGTGTTTGATAACCATAACAATTTATTTGTCCAAAATGGAACACAATATAAATATCAATCAATAGGTTAATGGATACAAAAAAAAAAAAAAAAGGAGTGTATCTGGTAAATGCATTACAACCCAGCAAAAGAAAAAAAAAAGATATGGAATATTGATACATGCTATAATAAATGTCAAAACTATTGCATTAAGTTAAAAACCAGACAATAAAGTCTATATTGGTGAGTACATTTATATTCTTAGTGATATGAAAGTTAGTAGGACTAGAAAGGAAAATGATAAAAGGGTTCAAGAAAATGTTGGAGAGTGAGAAATAATTGTATTATGCTAATTATACTCATAGTTTCATGGGTATATTCATACATCAAAAATTTTCTAATTGTGTGCTTTAAATATATGTAGCTCATTGTATGTCGATTATACCTCAATAAAGTTTTTAAGAAGTTTTATCAATAACATAATACTCAAAGTTGATGAGGCTGTATTTATATTAGTTAAGACTTAATTTATTAAAAGCTACAAGGAAAAGTAGAAGCTAGGAAGGGAAATTAGATTATATAATAATTCTAAACATTATCCTAACATAGTAATCTTGGGAATTAATGTCTTTAAGAATACCATCACAGATATTTTCTAGATGTATGAACTTGGATAAATTATTCCACATCTTTGAAGATTAACTTTTTATATGTTAATCAGAAAACATAACATCAAATTGGCAGATTCATGGTATAAGCAAAATAAGATAATATATCAGTATGTTTAGCACAGTGTCTAATATCTCAGGTTTAACATTAAGAGCCTAGTAAATTCTACATTGTCTTCTGTAAATTTCCTTCATATTTTTGTTCTTCTGTTTTTAGCAGGACAATGGACAATTTTTTTTTTTTTTTTTAGAAAAATTAAATGAAAACTTACAGATTATTCAGAATGTGTTTCTGTACCATACTGGTTTAAATTTCATCCTAAATCTGCCTTTTCTTTTTCTCAACTGATATTTCCAGAATTCTGTGTACCACCTAACTACAGCTGTATACTCACCCATGTCTCTTATCTCATGACCACATGTGTTCAATTTTGCATTTTATATATTGCTGGAATTCTGTCTCCTCTCCATCCTTATTAATACTACCCTAAACCAGTGCTATAGATGAGTTGTGCCCCTTCCCCCCCTAAAAAAAAATATATATATATATGTGTTGTGGATCCAAACCTCTATGTTTGTGGCAATAATACAATTTGGGAATGGGTTACTCTGATAAGTTAGTAAAGCAGGATTAGTGTAGGTACTTTTGGAATCAATCTCTTTTTAGATATAAAAATAAATAAATTACCAAACATAGAAGCAGAGATGGAGGGAGAGAGATGCCATGCTACATATAAATTGCCCAGGAGCAGAAACTCAAAACAGACTAGGACTTCCTCCAGAGCTGGCAGAAGGAGAAAGCCTTCCCTTAGAGTTAGTGCCTTGATGACAGACTTCCAGTCTCCTAAACTGTGAGAAAATAAATTTCTCTTTGTTAACAAAGAAAATACCATCCACTTGTGGTATTTCTATTATAACAACATTAGAACACTAAGACAGTCAGACTGTTCTCATTGTAATTCTATAATACTATAGTCTCCTAACTCATCTCTTTATCACTAGTCTACCTCTTGTTTACCTCAAATGCATACTCTTTATACCTATCAGAAAATCCATGCTAATTTGACCATATCATATGTGGGAGATGATGAATATATTCTTTAGCATGACAGGTAAGAGTTTTCATTATCCAGCCCCTTGTGTTTTTGTCAGCTTCAACTATATCACTCCTTCATTCTTCAAACCTTAAAGTTCAGCAGTGAAAGTCCTCCTGTTATTATTGTGTTATATCCACACAATACCATACAGCATCTTGATTCTATTCCTTTCTTCATGTATATTAATCTTTTTCTGATGAAATGTAAACAGACATAAATTGTCTTTCTACCACCACCAGAGCTTGTGTGCTTAACTTCAGTGGTGAGCATTGTTTTGAAATATGAACAACACTTTTTAAACCATTTGTGTTTAATTTTAGGTGGATGCTATTAACATGGGTGATATACCTTCTATGTTGCTTGTCTCTGCACAAGTGAAAGAAGATGATCCTTGAGTGTTAACTGCTATGCAGTTTGTTAAACTATGTCTACTTAGTTTTGGGGTCTGGAGAAAATATATTCATAAATCACTTTATGTCACTTGTTTTTAAATTTATAACTTGTAGAATATTCTTATTACTCTAAATAATAGAGTGTGAATCTTCATATTAATCCCAAACATACTTTTTATTATTATTATTAAAGCTTAAGAGATAACACACAGTTTTCAAATAGAAGGCAATTTAGCCCTTTTTGTGATTAGGATATTACCCACCACGTTGGATAGCAGGCTTTCCTTAATTGCTTTGTTGCAAAAACAATTTATGTGTTTTCTAAATGAGTTTAATTTTCTTTTGAATTTTTCTTACAAAAATATGCAGTACAGAGAAATAAAATAAATTATCCACAGAGCAGGCTCAATTTTCTCTTCTATCAATAAAACTAAACTCTTTCAGACTAAGACTCAGGAAGGCATATTATACATGAAATCATATGTTGACACAAAATAGAAAAAAAAAAAATATCTGCATTATAAATATCCCTTTCCTTCTCCTGAACAGTCAAATGCAAATAAGATACTTCTCAAAACCTAAATTGTAAAAAGATTATGGCCTGAAATAGTACTAAAGATATCTGAGATTATGGTGTAATTATGAAGCACTTCCATAGCTAACTTTAGAGGGATTTCAGTATTCAATTTAGAATTTAAATGGTCCTAAAAGAATCACAGACATCATTCAGCACACTACAAGTTTTATTCTCATTTATTTCATTTACATACTACAGCCATAGTAATCAAGAAAAGAAACATAGAGTATTGAATTTTAATAAGGGTCTAAAATGTTAAAGTATTTGATTGATCCCACTTTGATGATAGTAGCTTGAAAATTTAGCTTGGTAATATAGTTAAGTTATGACTTGCACAAACATTAGTCTTAATGTTTTTTGAAAAATTAGAAGAACCTATCTAGGAATCTTCCCTCCCATCTTTGGTAAGCAAAAAGACAGTTTCCTTCCATGTATAAACCTTTCTTTGACTTTTACAATAGTGGACTAATAGAATATTTGTCCTTCTGTGATTGACTTATTTCACTCAGCATAATGTCCTTCAAGTTCATCTGCATTATGTGGTGTTTTGTCAGTTTTTTAAGGTTGCATAGTATTCTACTGTGTGTACGTACTATAGTTTGTTTATCCATTCCTTGGTTGATGGGCACTTAGGTTGTTTCCATCTTTGTGCTATTGTGCATAGTGCTGTGATGAACATGGGTGTGCATATATCTATTCGTATCCTGCTTCTTAATTCTTTAGGATATATATATCTAGTAACAAAATTTCTGGGTCAAATGATATTTCTATTTGAAACTTTTTATGGAATCATCATACTGATTTCCACAGTGGTTGTATCAATTTACAGTCCCACCAGCAGTGCATAGGAGTCCTAATCTCTCCACATCATCACCAGCATTTGTTATTTTCTGTCTTGTTGAACATTGCTATTAATGGAGGAATAAGATAGAATCTCAATGTTGTTTTGATTTGCATCTTTCTAATGGCTAATGATTGTGAAAATTTCTACATGCCTTTGTTGGCTGCCTGAATATTTTTGGTAGAGTATCTGTTCATATCTTCTGTCCACTTTTTAATCGAATTGTCTTTTTTATATTGTGGTTTTGGAGTTTTCTATAAATTTTAGAGATGGTCTTTGTCTAATATGTCAGTGCCGAATATTTCTCCTATAGTATAGGTTCTCTTTTTACTCCTCTGATACATATAATATTTTAATTTTTAGAAGATTCAATCATCTAGTTTATCTGCTACTGTTTATACACTTTGGGTTATGCTTGATAGTCTGTTTATGCTATAAATTAGGGCCTTTAAGTTGGTCCCTATTTTTTCTTGGATAAACTTTATAGTTTCAGATTTCACATATGTCTTTGTTCCATCTGGCGTTAGTTTTTGTGTATGATGCAAGGTATGGATCTTAGTTCATATTTCTGCAAATGGATATTCACTTCTGTCTGTACTTTTTGCTAGAGACTATATGTATATGTTCAACGTATATCCCCATTGAATAGATTTGGCCATTTTGTCAAAGATCACCTGACCATAGGTCAATGAATCCATATCTGGCTTCACAATTCCATTCCACTAGTCTGTGTGTGTGACATTGTACCAATACTAGGCTGTTTTGACAACAAAGTCTGTATAGTATGTTTTGACATCTGTGAGTGTGAGACATCCTACTTTGTTTTTCTTCTTCAGTAGTGCTTTGCTTATTCAAAGTCTCTTTCCTTTCCACAAAAAATTACTAATCAGTTTTTCCATATACTAAAGAATGTTGATGGGATCTGGATCAGGATTGCATTGAATGTAGAGATTGCTTTGAGTAGTATTGACATTGTCACAATTTTCCTATCCAAGAGCATGGTATGTTCTTCCATTTATGTAGATCTCTTATAGTTTCTTGAAGTAGTGTTTTGTAGTTTTTTTTGTATAGGTTTTTGTGTTCCTGGTAAGATTTCTTTTCAAGTATCTTATCTTTTTGTTAGCTATTATAAATGGTATTGATTTCCATATTAATTCTTCAGAGACCTCTTTGTAGGTGTGGAGGAATTTAACTGATTTTTGTATGTTGTTCTTGTATCCTGCCACAATTCTAAATCTTTCAATAATTTCCAGTAGTTTTCTTGCTGAATCTTGGATTTTCTGTGCATAGGATGACATCTCTGCAAATAGGGATAGATTTACATCTTCTTTACCATTTTGGATACCTTTGATTTCCCTTTCTTGTCTTATTGTCCAGCCTAGGACTTCAATACAATGTTGAATAGAAGTGGAGATAGAGGGCATCCTTGTCTGATTTCTTTTCTCAAGGGGAATAGTTTCAATCTCGCTCCTTTGAGAATAATGTTTGCTATTGATTTTGCATATATGCTATTTATTATTTTGAAGAATATCACTTGTATTCTTATTTTTCTGAGAGTTTTTATCATGAATAGGTGACAAATTTTATCAAATGCACTTTTTGCACTTACTGATATGATCATGTGATTTTTTCCTTTATTTTACTTACGTGATGGATTACTTTGATTGTTTTTCTAATGTTGAACCATCCTTCCATATCTGGAATGAATCCCATTTGGGCATGATGTTTTATTTTATTTTACTTTTTGGTATGTTGTTGGAGTCTGTTGGCTAAGATGTTGTTGATGATCTTATTACCTATATTCATGAGAGATTTTAATCTGTAGTTTTTCTTTCTAGTTGTGTCTTTGTTTGGTTTTAGTATCAGGATTACACTTGCTTCATAAAATGAGTTTGGGAGGACTCCATCCTTCCCTGTGTTCTGGAATAGTTTGAGTAGGATTGGTGGCAGTTCTTCTCTGAAGGATTGGTAAAATTCTCCAGTGAAACCATCTGGGCCAGGACTCTTTTTTGTAGTTGTTTTAAATAATCTTTTCAATTTCTTCTTTTGTTGTGGGCCTGTTCAACTTTTCCACCTCAGTCTGTGTTGGTTTAAATAAGTAGTGTGTTTCTAGAAATCTGTGTATTCCAGGTTTTCAAATTTGTTGTAGTATTGTTCTTCATAGCATCCTGATGATATTCTCACATGCTGTTGGTTCTGTTGTGACATCACTCCTTTCATTTCTTATTTGTGTTGTTTGTATCTTCTCCTTTTCCTTTGTTAAGTTTGCCAGTGATTTGTCAATTTTATTAATCTTGTCAAAGAACCAACTTCTAGTCTTGTCTGTTTCTTCTATTTTCTTTCTATATTCTGTTTCATTTATTTATGATTGAATCTTTATTATTTCTTTTCTTCTGGTGACTATAGGCTACTTTCTTTCTTTCTTTTGCTTCTCTTTTACTAATTATTGGAGATGTTGGATTAAGGTTTTGATTTTGGTTCTTTCTTTTCTGATGTGTGCATTTATTGCTGTAAATTGCCCTCTGATCTTCGCTTTTGCTGTGTCCTAAATATTTTGGTATGTTGTGTTTCCATTCTTGTTGGAGTCAATGAGTTTTTTTATTTCATTTTCTATTTTATCTATTACCCTGTCAGTTTTGAGGAAGGTGTTATTCAGTTCAATGTATTTGCTCTTTCTCCATTGGTCTTCCTAGTGTTCATTTCTAATTTTACAGCATTGTGATCTGAGAAAATGTTTTGCAGTGTTTCAATGTTTTTTTTAATTTATTGAGACTTGCTTTTTGGCCTATATTATGGTCAATCATGGAGAATGTTTCATGTATATTGGAAAATAATGTATATTTCATTGTTGTTGGGTAAAGTGCTTTGTAAATGTCTATAAGATAAAGTTTGTTTGTTGTATTGTTTAGTATTTCTGTAGCTTTGTTGAGTTTCTTTCCATTTGTTCTATCTTTTGTTGATAGTGGGATATTAAAGTCTGCTCTTATTACTGTGGAGTCACCTATTTGTTTTTTTTTCAATTTGTTAAAGTCTGCTTTATGTATTTTGGGAAGCTTTCATTGGGTGCATAGACATTTGTTATGGTTATATCTTCTTGTTCAATTGATCCTTTAATTATTATTTTGTCCATCCTGGTCTTTTATGGTAATTTTTGTCTTAAAGTCAATTTTATCAGATATTAATATTGCTACTAGTACCCTATTTTGTTTGTCACTTGCTTGGTATATCTTTCTCCAAACTTTGACTTTTAGTTTATTTTGTCTTTGTGTCTAAGTTGAGCCTTTTGTAGATAGCATATTGATGGGTCATGTTTTCTTATCCAGTCCACAACTCTTCATCTCTGGAGGGATACATAAAATCCACTTATATTCAGTGTAATTATCAACAAGTATAGATTTATTGATATCATTTTCTTATGTGTGTTTTTTGTGATGTTGCTCATTTCTTTGTTCCATATAATTTTTTGTGCTGAGCTTTTGTTTATGAATCTTGTTATCATCTCCTTCATTTCTATTGCTTAAGTATTTGCTAAATATTTGTCTTGTCTTCTTCTTTTTTTTATTTTGATGCAAAGGTTTATTATTATTTTTTTTGAGGTTACTCTGGGATTTATTATTTTCTTCTCAAGTTTAAAACAGTCTGTTTCATCTCACAATTGTTTTGACTTCCTCATCATTCATTATATCTGTAACTACACTATTTATTACTTCTTTCTGGTGTGTAGTTGTCTACATTTACCAATGTCTCTTGTTCTCTGTTAACATTCTTGTACACTTATTTTACTTTGGATACTTCAATAACTGGGTTGGTTTTTTGGTTATGGCATCATGTGTGTTAATCCTTGGTTGTTGTTCACTGTTGTTGGCTTTCTGTCTGAAGGACTCCCATTAAGATCTTTTGTAAACTTGGTCTGGTTTAAAAAAATTCCTCTAATTTCTGCTTATATGGAAATCTCCTAATATCACCCTCATATTTGAGGGACAATATTTTGAGGTATAATTCTTCTTTGGAATTTTTTTTTTTTTTCTTTCAGAGTTTTATATATATATATATATATATCATCCCATTGCTGCCTCACCTTCATGGTGTCTGTCAAGGAACCAGAGCTTAGCCTTATTGTTTTTTTTTTTTTTTTTTTTGCAGGTAACTTCTCATTTCTCCCATGCTGCTTTCAGGATTATTTCTGTCTTTGGTTTTAGCAAGTTTGGTGATGATATATCTTGGTGATTTTCTTTTGGGGTCTATCCTGTTTGAAGTTGGTTGAACTTTGTGAATGTGTATATTCTCATCTTTCACCATATTAGAGCCATTCTCTTCCAATAAATCTTCTGTTGTTGTATGTTGATGTGATTCACACAAGATTTTTTATTTTTATATTTTCCTTTATTTTGTTTTGATGTATCTGGGATAGCAGGGTACTATGTTCCTCTAGTAGTTGTTATCACTTAGTCACTCACCATCTGTCTCTTGGAAGGTGTGTGCGCAGATCTCTGTTACCAGTTTGTAAAGTGCAGTTTGGGTGAGTTGAGCTGGTATTGGCTGCCACCTATAATTGGTCACTTGGTGCAAAAGCAAGCCATGTTCCTCACTCAGTGTATAGAACTGCAGGAGGTGCAGGTATCCTTGGGTTGTGTGGGAACAGTTGCTGTCTCCCACTCAGTTAGACAGGAAAAAAAAAAAAAAAAAACTCTAAAAACCACCAAAAAAATAAAAACAAGAAATCAAAGAGCTCAAATCAAATAACTAAGCAGGAACAATCACAAAGAAAAGAAGGAAAAGAAATGCAATAAATGAGAAGAAAAAATTCAAAATTTATATAAAAAATGATAAAAGAAATATAATGAGAAAAGGAGAAAAGAGGACAGGAAAAAATGCCACAATATCTGGGAAGGGAGGAAAAAAAAGAGCAAGAGTAAAAGAATAGTCAAGAAATAAAGGGAAAACTACAAAAGTAAAAACAAAGTATGGGAAGAAATAAAATAAAGAAAAAAGAAGGAAACCAGGGAAAGGAAAAGGGGGAGAGAAAAAAAAAAAGAATATAAAAAGAATAATTAAAAACAAAAAACTATGAGAGGTTGAGAGGTGGGGCACAGCACCCAGTCTCTGTTAGGGCACAGACATGTATGGAATTCCTACTAGTCAAGAAAGTGGGTGGAGAGAAGTTCCAGCAAGATGGCAGACTAGGGAGAAGGACTTCACAGACCCTCTTCAACAAAGAAAAGAGAAACCAATTGACACAGACACAGAAGATAATCTTGGACCACTGAGCCTTGAAGGGAAGGATACAGAAGTAGACTAAACCCCAACTAGCAGAAGAATTTGCGTGAAAATACCAAAAAAGGAGACACACGGCGCTGTGGTCTGGCAGGGACCTGAATGCCCCTGATGGCACAAATGGCTTGGACATTCCCGAGTGGTGATAGGACCTAAAAATTAACCTAAAAATCTAGCCAGGGACTTCATGGACTGTGCACGGTGGCTGGGGAACAAACAGAGAAGGTGAAGAGAAAGTTGGGCTGAGTTGTGGACTTTTGCCGGTCCGGAGGCTGCCTCCATTTTATAGGTTTAAAAAGCGGCTAGACTATTTTGGATATTTAAAGAGATAGTGCTCTCACAGATTCCTGTGGTGGTAAGACTTAAGAATTAACCTAAAAATCACCCTGCTAGCCAGGGACTGCACAGAGGACTGTTCACTGTGGTTGGGGAACAAATGGAGAAGCCAGGGACTGCACTGAGGACTGTTCACTGTGGCTGGGGAACAAATAGAGAAGGTGAAGAGAAAGGTGGGCTGAGCCGTGGACTTTGCTGGTCTGGAGGTGCCGCCATTTTGAAGGTTTAAAAAGCAGCTC
>NW_006921835.1:1382546-1394096 GCF_000298275.1 Orycteropus afer afer
CATTGTGGTAAACTGTGGTCAATGACATGAGACAAAGTATATGTGAACTTCTGTACGGAAAGTGAATTTGCTCTGTAAATCTTCACCCAAATAAAAATAAATAAATTAATTAATTTAAAAAAGAAAAAAGAAAATCAAGGCATCTGGAAACAATTAGTCTGAGGATAAGGTGGACCCCAAGATCAGGAGAACTAGATGGTGTCCAGCTACCAGTGCCAACCGCTCAGGAAGGGATCAAACTTGGAGATCCTAGATAGTATGGGAGGAAAAATGTGGAACAAGTCCAAAAACACAAAAATGACCAGAATTACAGGTCAGACAGAGTCTGGTGGAACCCCCAAGACTATGGCACTGGGTTACCCTTCGGGTCTAGAATTGGACTCACTCCTATGGATTGGCTCCCAATCCAACAATAGAAAGACCTATATGCAGAACACCTATCCCAAGGCAATGCAAGCACCTCCTCTAGGGATATACACCCGTTAAAGCACCCAGCCATGGAACAACAGAGAGGTAGCATTCACAAAGTGGGGAAGCTAGACAGACAGGAGTGCATAGTTAAGAAGGGCCCAGGGAGGGATAGTCCCAGAGACAGAAGGAGAGGAGAGTTTGTTGTGGTTGAGGATGGTAATCAGGGCATGAAATTCACATGAACTGTTGAATGTAAAACAAACTTTTCTCTGTAAATTTGCACCCAAAGCACAATTAAAATAAATAAATAAATCTGCATTATTATATTGCTATAGTCATCGCAAGAAAGAAAACAAAAAAGTGAGTGGAGGCAGATGATGGCCACACCCCTGTTCACCAAGAAGTTGTGGGGAATAAGAGAAACAAGGGGACTATTCCACCTTTCCAGTTGTCAGCTTCCAGTGCATTAGACAGTACTGTTCCCCACAGGTGGAACTCATTTTAGGTCACTATTCAGGTAAGAATGTTACTTGCATATATCCAAAATGCTACACTGGCTGCCCACACACATTCGAAATGGCTGTATCCTTGGGACAGCTGCTGACACTTCACAGGTCTATTTATGTCCTTCCCTGCTGCTTTCCTTTCTAGTTGTCAGTCACTAATGGAGTCTTTGCCCTTGCATTCCTCAGTGAAAAGAAACGATTCTCAGGTTGCTATTGGGAAATATTCAAAATGGCCATGCTCCCAGTACAGCCAGCAGTCTGCCTCTCTATTTGTCTCCTCACTCATTCAGGTTCTTCTACTATTTGCTATTTAATCTGCTTATTTGTCCTTCCCTTCAAAGTTCAGGAGTCCAGGATCATCTTCCATACCAGTTTTACTTGGTTTCTCATTGATTGGTTGTAGAGGGTCTGTGTAGCTTGTTTGCATATTCTGCCATCTTGTTTGAACTAAGCCTGTGCATCTTTCAAATTTTAAAGTTTAAAAGTAAGCTGAGGAGTACAAATCTTTGATGTTGACCTTTTCTTGTTAGATCTTTGGAGCCCAGGTTATGCACTTCTGTTCTCCCTAGTACTCCCACCAAAAAGCTTTTTTAAGGCAGCAAGTCATGAATCTCAAATTCCTAGATCTTCTTCCTAGGGTGGATGAAGGCAGAAACTAAGCTGCTGGAACAACTTATGGTAGACCTCCAATTCTTACCTGGCCACTTTCAGTGGAGATCATAGTCTAGTAATAAATCATATTATGCTGTGGAATTAATTAAAGCAAGCCTAGGAAAATTAACAAATATAGCTCCCTTTATGACATTGACTAGTACAATATTTATGATCCTTATTTAACAGTGGTGTACAGAAAACTATTATTTCAGGGTTTATGACCTGACTCTGCTTAGAGCTGCTAACACTAAAACAGAGAGATCACAACTTCCTTCTTACACCAGACCAAACAACCTTCACCACTGTAGAGAGTATGAGAGACAACAGTGAATGGTGTGAATTCTCATGCTGTTGCTATGTCAGCTTGGGTGGAAAGAGTCATCATTTGAAAGATATATACTGAAGCAGATCCTAAACCAATGCCTGAAATTTCTAGAAATAATGTCTGTAGATAAGTCAGTTTGACAATCAACAATCATAAGCACACTAAAATAAGGCAATACACAAACCATGACTAAAAAAAAAGGTATAATCATGATTTTTTTTTTTTTTTGAAGAAAAATGCACAAAGAAATTTAAGAAGACCTAAAATAAATTTGTAGATAATTTGATGTAACATCAGATACTGAGGCTCTTTTTACACATTTTCATTAATGGTCAAATAATAAGAGGTTGATTGTTTTAGAGATGGTCAATCTTTACACCTCAGTTTTCTTGTATGAACAATGGGAGCAATGGGGAGATAAATTCTTATAGTGCTGTTTTCAGAATTAAAATACTTATCTTCTTTCTTAGCATAAAGCAAATAAACTATTACTCATTAAATGCATGAAATCTTCCAAACAGAAACTAAAACCTTACCACAAGTAAACATTTTCCTGCTCTTTAAAGTGAAAGCTTGAGCTGTAGGGCCACTTCATCATCTGAAATGACTATTATTCAAATATACACAACAACCACCAAAGCCAAAGATGAGAAAAATGAAAATTTCTACCAACTTCTGCAGTCTGAAATTGACTGGACCTGCAATCAAGATGTGTTGATTTTCACTGGCAACTGGAATGCAAATGTTGGAAACAAAGAAAAGTCACCAATACTTGGAAAATATGACCTTGGTGATAGAAATAATGCTGGTGATCTCATGATAGAATTTTGTAAGACCAATGACTTACTCATTGCAAATACTTTTTCAACAACATAAGCAATGACTATATATGTAGAAATTACCAGATGGAATATGCAGGAATCAGATTGACTACATTTGTGGCAAGAGACAATGGAGAACTTCAATATCTTTGGCCAAAACAAGGCCAGGAACTGACTATGGAACAGACCATCAACTGTTCATATGAATGTTCAAGTTGAAGCTGAAGACAATTAAAACAAGTCCACAAGAGCCAAAATATCACCTTGATAATATACCTCTTGAATTTGAAGAATAGCTTTGATGCATTGCACACTAATGACTGAAAACCATAGGAATTGTGGGGCAACATCAAAAATATCATCCATGAAGAAAGCCAGATGTCATTAAAAAGATGAGAAAAAGGAAAGGACCAAAATGGATGTCAGAAAAGACTCTGAAACTTGCCTTTGAATGGAAAGTAGCTAAAGCGAATGGAAGAAATGACAAGATAAAAGAGCTCAACAGAAGATTTCAAAGAGCAGCTCTTGCACACAAAGCCAATTACTGTAATTATATATGCAAAGATCTTGAGTTAGAAAACTAAAAGGGAAAAACATGCTTGAAATTTCTCAAGCTGAAATAACTGAGGAAAAAAAATAAGCTTTGAGTTGCAATATTGAAATATTCTATGGGCAAAATATTGAATTATGCAAGAAGAATCAAAAGAAGATGGAAGGAATGTAGAGAGTCACTGTACCAAAAAGAATTGGTCAATGTTCATCCATTTCAGAAGGTGGCATATGATCAAGACCCAGTGGTATTGAAGGAAGAAGTTGAAGTTGCACTGAAGGAATTGGCAAAGAACAAGGCTCAAGTAATTGATGGAATACCCACGGAAATATTTCAACAAATGGATGCCATGCTGGATGCACTCACTCAGCTATGCCAAGAGATTTGGAAGACAACTAACTGCCCTACTGACAGGGTGAGGTCCATATTTCTACCCATTCCAAAGAAAGGTGATCCCAAAGAAAGGAAATTATTGAACAGTATCATTTATTACAATACACAAGTAAAATCTTACTGAAGATAATTAAAAAGCAGTTGCAGGAGTATATTGACAGAGAGCTTCTAGAAATATAAGATGGATTCAGAAGAGGATGTGGAACCAGGGATATCGTTGCTGATGCCAGATGGATCTTAGCTGAAAGGAAAGAATACCAGAAAGATGGTTACTTGTGTTTCATTGACTATGCAAAAGCATTTGATTTTGTGGATCATAACAAATTGTGGATAACATTGAAAAGAATGGGAATTGCAGAACACTTGATTGTACTCATGAGGAATCTGTACCTTGACCTGGAGGGCTCGTTCAAACAGAACAAGGGGATACTGCATGATTAAAAATCAAGAAGTGAGTACATCAAAGTTTCATCCTTTCACCATAGTTATTCAAATGTATGCTGAGCAAATAATCTGAGAACCTGGATTATATGAAGAAGAACCTGGCATCAGGATTAGAGGAAGGATTATTAACAACCTTCAATAAGCAGATGACACAACTTTGTTTACTCAAAGTGAGGATTATTTGAAGCACTTACTGATGAAGAGTAAACTACAGTCTGCAGTATGGATTACACTTCAATATAAAGAAAACAAAAATCCTCACAACTGGTCCAATAAAAAACTTCACGGTGGATGGAAAAATGATTGAAGTTGTCAAGGATTTCATATTATATGGTTCTACAATCAACACCAATGGAAGCAGCAGTCAGGACATCAGACATTGCATTGAGCAAATCTACTGCAAAGATCTCTTTCTAGTGATGAAGAGCAAAGATGTCTCCTTGAAGCTTAAGGTGCATGTAATCCAAGCCATAATACTTTTGATCACCTCTTATGTATGTGAAAGCTGGACAATGAATAAAGAAGACTGAAAAAGAGTTGATGCTTTTGAGGTGTGGTGTTGGAGAAGAATGCTAAGACTACTAATGGTCTGCTAAAAGGACTAAGAGATCTGCCTTGTAAGAAATACAGCCGGAATGCTCCTTTGAAGTGAGAACAGCCAGACTTTGTCTCACCTACTTTGGTCATGTTGTCAGAAGGAACCATTATCTGGAGAAGGATATCATGCTTGGTAACATGAAGAGTCAACAAAGAAGGGAAAGGCCCTCAACAGATGGATAGATACAGTGGCTGCAATGACTGGCTCAGGGATAGCAAGGGTCTTGATACTGGCACAAGACTGGGCACTGTTTCATTCTGGTGTGCGTAGGGTCTCTATCAGTCAGAGATGATTTGACAGCACCTAGCAACAACAACACAACTTACTTTGACTTTATATCTTTCTCTATTAATTCTACAATGAAACCAGTCTGATAACAAAACAGTAACATCATGACACCATCTGACTGAAATTGATCAGTGACATCCCAGTGGAAGGATTCATCAAATTTGCACAATCAATTCTCACTTTACCTCTATTTCCAATTATTTTTCTATTAAAATAGGGTTTGAATATAGTCCTTCCTCTATGATAAGAATAAAAGAGATATGATTCTTTATTCTGCCTCCTGCATTTTCCTCTCAGACAGGCTTGTGTTTTCTTTTGTTCATCTTTTTTTTAATCTTATTATTATTATTATTTTGTATTTTAAGAGCTTGTTTTACATTCAAAGTCACTCGTACATTTAGTTTCATTCCCCGTTTGCATTTCGTTCATCTTGAAAGACTCCTCTTGAAATTAATGATCTGTGTGTGCCTACTGATTGTACTTTGCAATTGTTTTGAGTGGGGCGAGAATACAGAGAAGTAAAGACATACTTTCTTCTCTCCGTTGAAGAGTTTATCACTAATTATTTTGAAGCATCACACCCACATCAATCTGAATTTTTGTCAAGTAGAATACAATGTAATTTTAGACATAATAGGGGTATGTTTGAATTATACTCATTCATGCATTCATTCAACAAATATTTATTGAGAATTTCCATTTTGCAATCATTTTCATAGATGCTGAGGATATAAAAGTACAACCTTATATTTAAATACTTTATAGATTATGGAGGCAAAATATGAATAGAAAGAAATTAATATTATACAGAATGGTGGGTTGTATGATAGAGATTTGTCTGTGTATAACAGGAACACAAGGGATGATAGAAGGCAGGTAAACCAGCTTGGAGTATCTAAAAGAGAGGCTACCTAATACACATGCATACACATAATACACATCACTTGACAACTCACAAGGTATGCATTTTATGTTAAATTAAACTAAGTCTCTGAACTCAGGCTGTCCTGATTTCATTTCCATGGTGTGCTTCAGTTTTATAATCTTTAGAATTAATAATAATAATAATAATAAAATAAAAGGAATACCAAGGTATTCTTTTTTTGTTGTAAATTTGCTGAAAGTATTCATGTCAAAATACACAGGATGAGTTTGGAATACGTCCTGGACCAAATAAGCAAGCCTTAAATGTTGGACACTACTACTTTTATGGTAGCCAATGAGTGTGGTACAAACAGTTAATATGTCGGCTGCTAACCAACATCTTAGAGGTTAAGTGCACCCAGATGTGTCTGGGAAGAAAGGCCTGATGGTTTACTTCTTAAAAATTAGCCATTGAAAATATATAGAGCATAGTTATACTTTGACACATGCCTTATCACCATGAGTCAGAATCACCTACATACAATTGTTTCTTTTTGTTCGCTTTAAAATCTTTATAACGCTATTTTTTAAAAATTAAAATATGATATGTGCTTACTTCATAAACTTGATTGGTTCTCTAGAGAAACAAAATCAGTAAAGCTTATATACATATATAGAGATAAATTTATCTTAGGAAAATGGCTCACACACTTACAGAAGCTGGCAAGTCCAAAGTTCTTGGTTCAAACATCAAGCTGGAGGTCTTCCTGACTCATGCAGCTGCATGGGCTGAGAAGCTCGAGGCTGGCAGGCAGTATACTGTCTGTTGACTCCAACAAAAGATGAATCCAAGATCTCCAGGCCAAATGGTGAACTGTTCGTTAAGGAAAGTTGTAGGCAGCAAAACGGAATCCCGATCCACAGAAGAGTGTCTCTTTTCCCAGGATATTCATAAATATACTGGATATAGGGAAACTCCCTTTCAATGGATTGGCTGCTCAAAACATATTCATCTGATCCTATCATGGGAATAACCACATCAAAATTGCTTAAACCACAGAGAATTGTGGTCCAGCCAAGTTGACACACAGCTCCAACTACAACACTTGAGAAGACATAAATAAGCAAAACACTTTTAAAACATCTATCATGTTTGTTCCTCTGTTGTTGTTGTTATGTACCATCGAGTCACACCTGACTCATAGTGACCCCTCCTTGGGTTTCCGAGGCAGTATCACTATGGAAGTAGATTGCCCCATCTTCCTTCCGAGGAGTGGCTGGTGGGTTTGAACCACCAGCCTTCTGGTTAGCAGTCAAGTGCCTTAGCCACTATGCTACCAGAGCTCCCTTTGTTCCTCTAGATAATTACTATAGTCAGTATGAGTGCTTACCATTAATTCAGATAATTATCTAGTGTAATTTTGCACATATTGGTATATACATGTATTGAAGACTACACATAAGAAGACTTGGTGGTGAAATGTTTAAGTGCTCTGCTTAAACTGAAAGATTTGCTGTTCAAACCCACCCAGTGACTCCTCAGAAGAAAGAACTGAGAGTCTGCATCCATGAAGATTACAGCCAAGAAAAATCTGTGGGACACTTCTAGTCTGCTACATGGAATTGCAGTGAGATGTAATTGACTGGCTGGCATCTACCACCACCACCACCAATACTGCAGCTATGTATAAGTTCCATATTAAGTAACATTTTTTTTTTAATCGAGAAGTATTGGTGGTGCAGTGGTTAAGCACTTGGCTGCTAACTGAAAGGTTGGCAGTTTGAACCCACCTGCCACTCCGCAGAAGAAAGATGTGACAGTTTGTATTGGTAAAGATTATAGCCTTGGAAAACCTACATGGTACTTCTATTCTGCCCTATATGGTTGCTATGAGTCAGAATTAACTTGATGGCACACAACAATATTTTTTTTTTTTTTTTCACTCAGGAAGCTATTGTGCACATCATCCAAAATTGATAAATATTCATTTACAATATTTTTGTAAAGGCACAATAGCATGATGTTGAATGTCTTTTCAATGATTTATTTAACTCATCCTCTATTATAGGACATTTAAGATGATTTCTTATTTTTACTCATATGTAAAAGATTATGATGTATACTTTTGTAATTTAACTCTTATATGGTTAAATATATGGTTTTGTCTCACCTATTTTGGTCATGTTGTCAGAAGAGACCATTCCCTGCAGAGGATGTCATGTTTGGTAGGGTGGGGGGTCGACAAAAGAGGGGAAGGCTTTCAACTAGATGGATTGACATGGTGGCTGCGATGATGGGCTCAAGTATTGCAGGGATCATGGAGCTGGCACGGGATCAGGCAGTGTTTTATTCTTCTGTGCATGGGGTCACTATGAGTCAGAAATGACTCGACGGCAGCTGACAACAAAATCATGGTAAAATAGAGTCTTAGGATTCATTCTTAGAGGTTGGAATTGCTCTCTCAAATATAATGTACTTTTATAAATCTGCAGAATGTAAAACTTACACTGTTAAATGAAACTACTATAAAAAGCCATTCTATATCTGTAACTAAAAGGTTATTATAGATGATTACTTGAAATAAAAAAAGTGGCGATAAACAACTAAAATGAATAAAACATATTCTCATGTTTGCCATATGGCCAACTATTTCCTAATTATATATTCACTAACTTCATAGAATAAACGTGCAGAAAAAATCGTGGAATTCGCACAGGCTTTTCTCCCTTTCCATGTAAAATAAACATATTTCTATGAATCTGTATTACTTTTGTGATTTTGTTTCATGCACTTGTATAAAATTTCAACTCTGGACTGTTTTGGTATTGGTAAGGGAATAGGATATTTGTGAAAAACCATCCCTGGAGTGATGACAGAAAAAATTTTATTCCTTTATAGAAAATAGGGGCAGTTAGAGATATCTTTCCTTTCTTTGTTCTCTGCTGGGAAAAAAAAAAAAAAAAAAAGTTAGGTTCCATAAATTTCAGTGCTTTTTGAAGCTTTTCATTTTACATCTGAGGTAATAAATTAAAAAATATAAAAGTGTTTTTAAAAACATATTTTTTTTCTCCTCCAGAGTGTGGCATCTTTTAATTTAGATGATAACTGTAATATTTGATTTGTACTTATGAATATTTATATGCACAGGAAGTGTCTGAAAACAACAACAATATTTCAAAGCAACTAAACTCAAAATAGCACTTTAGTCTCATGCATGTTCCTCATGAACTATGGATCAGGCTTTATCTTCTAATGCTGTGAGGTCCTAGTTCTCAGAAGGAAGATAATTCCTAATGAATCAGGTACTGGAGGGAGAGAGAGAAACCTACAGCAATTCTCCTTTCTCTAAATTTAGCAACAATGCTCTGCGAGGAGCTGTTCTTCATGATTGAAAGTTATCTGTTTTTATTCTCACAACAGCCTTGTGATTTCAATATTTTATCTCCATTTCTGACATGAGAAAATATGAGAACCAGAAAGTTAAGCTAGACTTTGAAACCTCGTATCTTGAATTGAAAATCTCAGAACTTCCATTTCATCTTGCTTCTTCTCATTTTCTTCAGCTCAGTTCTGGGGAGTGTGTTCAGATATTAGATAACACATTCCTCCACTTGAACAAAATGTCACCATGTGATCAGCACCAGTACCCCAGTGATCTCCTGGACTGGCTGTGGTGTCAATATTTTCTCCTTTTCCTTAATTCCAGTTCTTTAAATCTTCCTTTAAAACTAATGTTGTTGTTGTTATGTGCCGTCAAGTCGGACCCGACTCATAGTGACCCCTCTTTGGGTTTCCGAGGCAGTATCACTACGGAAGTAGATTGCCCCATCTTCCTTCTGAGGAGTGGCTGGTGGTTTGAACCACCAGCCTTCTGGTTAGCAGTCAAGTGCCTTAGCCACTAATAGCAATACAATATTCTTTGCAAAAAAACTGATTTTCAGGGCTTTCTATGCTCTCCTCCCCACACTAAACATTTTTTTTAATTAAAAATATCCTGCTCATATATTCTTTTTCTTTTTTTTTTTATTTTTAATTGTGATTTGGGTAAAATTTTAAAAAACAAATTCACTTTCCATACAGTAGTTTGCATACACTTTGTCTCATGATATTGATTACAATTTACCACAATGCAACAGCTCCCCTCCAACTTCCTCTCCATAGTTAACTCTTCCCTATGTCCTTCCCCCATGCATTCCTACTCCCTGAGCTATGTCCCTGTGCATACACAGCCCCTTTTTCTCCCATGATTGTTTTCTCCAAGGAGTGTATCTACCTCTGGTAAATATTCAACTCATATGCCTGTCTTTTGTTTAGCTGGAAGCCACAGGTGTGGGTTCAATTCCAGACCTGAAAGGCAGCAGGTGGACATGGTCTCAGTAGTTCCACCAGGCTCTCTATCAGACAAGCAAACCTGCTCCTTTTTTTTGTTTGTTTTTCCAAATGATTTTGAGTTTTGTTCCACATTGTTCTCCCACTCTATTCAGGATCTCCTACAAACATGCCCCTCTGAGTGGATGACAGTGATAGTCGGGCACCATCTAGTTCTTCTGGTCTCATAGTCATATAAACTGAGGATCACATGGTGCACCAATCACTTGGACTAATTGTTTCCATTAGCTTTGTTTTTCTTCATTCTTCTTTGCTCTGGCCAATAAGAGACCCATCATTGCATCTAGATTGTTGCTTGCAAGCTTTTAAGATTCCAGTCGCTACTCATCACAGTAGGAGGTGGAACAATGTTTTGTGTAGCATGTTATGCCAATTGAGCTTGATGTCCCTTGTGACTAGGGTCTTGAGCCCACAGGTCCAACTATTCACTCCCTCTGGGTAGCTGGCTGTGCCCAAGAAGTGACTACAACCTTATCCCTTGTCAGCTCTACTATACACCTGGGAATTCTTATAGAACATACAAATATACTTGTAGAAACACTATCTGCCAACCCTATACATGGTCTTGGGCACACTCCTCCCTGCATAGACATACCAAATAGTTCAGTCTGTCCACCAATCTATCCACCCATATATCCATGTTTGCCTTCACTAACAACACAGTAGTGTATGTGCAAAAGGGTTCATCTTTGTTGTCTATATCTCCCGTGTACCTCTCTCTGTCTTCCTCTTCCTCAGTGCCACTGTTTTGATCACTCAAATTTGGTACATTGCCCTTCTCTTCACCTAAATCAAAACTTGTCTCTACCTATTTAACAGTGTTCCCTTGCCTCCCACCTCTGGTAAACAACAATGAAAATTTCCTTCCATATAGAAACCTTTCCTTGTCTTTTTATAATAACAGACTAATACAAATATTTGTCCTTATGTGATTGACTTATTACACTCAGCATAATGTCTTCCAAGTTCACCCACGTGATGTGGTATTCTGCAGATTCCACATTCTTCTTTAGGGTTTCACAGTATTCCATTGTGTGTCTTAACCATAGTGTGGTTATCCATTCCTCAGCTGATGGACACCTAGGTTGTTTCCATATTTTGGCTATTGTAAATAGTGCTGTGAAAAATATGGGTGTGCATATATCTGTTTTTTTTTTTTATTGTGATTTATATTAGTGAAGATTTACAGAGCAGATTCACTTTCCATATAGCAGTTTACATATACTTTGTCTCATGACATTGACCACAGTTTACCACAATGCAACAGCTCCCCTCCCACTTCCTCCCCATAGATTCCTCTTCCCAG
>NW_006921835.1:1395516-1401210 GCF_000298275.1 Orycteropus afer afer
AAGTTCTGTGACTACACAGTCTTTTCCCACTTTTTTGTTTGTAGTTGTCCTCACTTGCCAATTGATGTCTCTGGTTTCCTGTTTACAATCTTATAAGCTCATTTTGCTGTGGATATGTCCATACCTGTGGTTTGTGAGTTATGTCATCTTGTGTATTAATGGTTAATTTTTGGTTCTCTGTTAAAAGGACTCCCTTTAGCATCTCTTATAAGTTGATCTGGTTTTAACAAATTCCCTTAGTTTCTGCTTATCTGGAAATCTCCTAATTTCACCATCATATTTGAAGGACAATTTTGCCAGATATATAATTCTTGGTTGAAAATTTTTCTCTTTCAGAGTTTTATATATACCATCCCATTGCCTTCTTGCCTGCATGGTTTCTGCTGAGAACTCAGAGCTTATACTTACTGGCTGCCCTTTGTAGGTAACTTTTTGTTTTTCCCATGCTGCTTTCAGGATTCTGTCTTTGTCTTTGGTTTTGATGAGTTTGATGACTATGTGTCTTGTTGATTTTCTTTTGGGGTCTATCCTGTTTGGGGTTCATTGGATTTCCTGAATGGATATATTCTGATCTTTCATCATTTCAGGTAAGTTCTCCTCCAGCAAATCTTGTACAATTTTTTCAGTGTTTTGTTTTTCTCTTCTTGTTCTGGAATTCCAATGACACATAAGTTATTCCTTTTGATGGTATCCCACATGAACCATAGGCTTTCTTCATTTTTTTTTTTTTTCTGATTGATCCCTTTCCAAAGAAGTATTCATGTATTTGTCTTCAATCTCATTAATTCTGCCTTCCATAGCATCAATTCTACTCCTTTGCCCTTCCAATGTGTTATTTATTTCTGACAATTTAGAATCATTTCTAATTTTTCATTTATTTTGTCATTTTTTTCTTGTATTTTCTTCCAAAATTCTTCTACAGTTTTTTCTGTGTTTTGTTTGGTCTGTCTCTCAATCTTTTGAAGATACCTAAAGATAATTCTTTTGAATTCCTTATCAGAGAGTTCCAATGCTGCTTCATCCTTAGGGATGTGTTCTGGGTCTGTAACCTGCTCCCTGTTTCTACCACTTTATCCTGCTTCTTTGTGTGGACAGTGATGGTCTGTTGTCTCCGAGGCATCGTGGCGTTGTTGTATTTAGATTTCTGTTAACTGTTTGTGAAGAGCAGCCAAGGGTGATTCAGGCTCTTCTTGGTGGTTTTTTATCATTGGCTGGTTTGTGGAGAAGGAGGTAGTGGCTGTCGCTCAGTAAGTGAAATTGCAGGAGGTGTGGGTGTAGTTGTGTCTTATGGGGACTGTCATTGTCTCCCACTCAATCAGACACAAATTACAATTGAATAACCTTCAAAAAACTTGTCAGTCTTGCAGGTCCCGAGTGTCCTTGCGGTTGCTGGGAAGCAGAATGTGTTCTTAAGCCCCAGGAATCTGCGAGAGCACTGTCTCTTTAAATATCCAAAATAGTCAAGCCACTTTTTAAACCTTCTAAATGGCGGCATCCTCCGGACCGGCAAAAATCCACAGCTCAGCCCACCTTTCTCTTCACCTTCTCCGTTTGTTCCCCAGGCACCATGCACAGTCCTCCATGCAGTCCCTGGCTAGCAGGTTGATTTTTAGGTTAATTCTTCAGTCCTACCACCCAAGGAATCTGCAAGAGCGCTGTCTCTTTAAATGTCCAAAATAGTCATGCCCCTTTTTAAACCTTCAAAATGCAGCACCCTCCAGACCAGCAATAGTCCACAGTTCAGCCCACCTTTCTCTCCACCTTCTCCGTTTATTCCTCAGCCACTGTGCACTGTCCTCTGTGCAGTCCTTGGCTAGCAGGGTGATTTTTAGATTAACTCTTAGGTCCTACCTCCACTCGGTAATGTCCAAGCTGCTTGTGTCATCAGTATTGCGCAGCCAGACCGCAACTCTGTATGTCTCCTTTTTTGGTATTTTCATGCAAATTCTTCTGCTAGTTGGGGTTTAGTCCACTTCTATTTCCTTCCGTCCCAGGCTCAGGGGTCCAGGATTATCTTCTGCGTCTGGGTTAATTGGTTTCCCTTTTCTTTGTTGAAGAGGGACCGTGCATTCTTTCTGCTTAGTCTACCATCTTGCTGGAACTCCATATATCTGTTCTTGTCCTGGTTCTCACTTCTTTAGGGTATATACCCATCAGTAGATTGGCTGGGTCAAATAGTATTTCTAATTCCAACAAATTAAGGAATCACCATACTGCTTTCCACAATGGTTGCATCATTTGACAATCCCATCAGCAGTGTGTGAGAGTCCCAATCTCTCCACATCCTTGTCAGCATTTGTTATTTTGTCTTGTTGAACTTTGCTACTAGTGCTAGGACTAGATTGTATTTCATTGTTTTTATTTACATCTCACTAATGGCTAATAATTGTGAGCATTTCTTCAAATGTTTGTTGGCCTCCTGAATATCCTCTTTGGTGGAGTTTCTTTTTATGTCTTCTGTCCATTTTTAGTTTGATTCTTTGTCTTTTTGTTGTTGAGAGGTTGGAGTTTTTGATAAATTCTAGAGATAAGTCCCTTGTCAGATATGTCATTGGTGAATAATTTTTCCAATCTGTAGGTTCCCTTTTGACTCCTTTGGAGTAGTCTTTGGAAACACATAAAATTTTAATTTTTAGAAGGTCCCATTCATCTACTTTCTCTTTCAATGTTTGTACATTTTGGGTAATTCTTAGTAGTCTATTTATCTTATATATTAGTGCCCCTAAATATACTCCTAGTTTTTCCGTGAGGAACTCTATAGTGTGAGGTTTCACATTTAAGTCTTTGATCATTCTGGAGTTAGTTTTTGTGCATTGTATGAGGTACAGATCTTGTTTCATCTTTCTGCAAATCGATGTCCAGTTTCACCAGCACCACTTATTAAACAATCTCTTCCCTGTTTAATGGATTTGGGACTTAGTCAAAGATTAGCTGACCATATGTCGATGGATCTATTTCTGGGTTCTCAATTCTGTTCCATTGGTTTATGTGTCTCTCAATATGCCATTATCCGGCAGTTTTGACTACTGTGGCTGTATAGTACCTTTTAAGGTCCAGCAGTGGGAGACCTCCTACTTTGTTCTTCTTCTTCAATAGTGCTTTGGTTATCTGCAATCTCTTTCCTTTCCACATAAAGTTAGTGATTGATTTTCCATATCCTTAAAAATATTGATAGGATATGGATTGGGATTGCATTTTCACTTGAAGCTTTCAATCTTCCTACGTACTAGCATAGTATGTTCTTCCATTTATGTGGATCTCTTATGGTTTCTTGAAGTAGTCTTTTATAGTTTTCTTTGTATAGGTCTTTTGTGTCCCTGGTAAGATTTATTCCCAAGTATTTTATTTTTTTGGTAGCTATTGTAAATTGTATTGATTTCCTTATTTCTTTTTCATCATTCTCTTTGCTGGTGCAGAAGAATCCAACTGATTTTTGGATGCTGATCTTGTATCCTGCCTTGAAACTAAATTTCTCAAATAGTTCAAGTAGATTTTTTGCTAAGTCTCTTAGGTTTTCTATTTATTGGATCATATCATCATCAAATAGGGATAGTTTGACTTCTTCCTTACCAATTTGGATGTCTTTGATTTCCCTCTCTTGTCTTATTGCCCTGGCTAAGACTTCCATAACAATGTTGAATAGAAGTGGTGATAGAGGGCACCCTTCTCTGGTGCCTGTTGGCGAAAGGAATGGTTTCAATCTCTCTCCATTGAGAATAGTGTTGGCTGTTGGTGTAGCATATATACCATTTTACATTGGAAGGTTGGGCATTCCTACTTCCATAGTGATACTGCCTCGGAAACCCAAGGAGGGGTCGCTATGAGTCGGGGCCAACTCGATGGCAAACAACAACAACAATGTCCATTCTATTCCTATTTTTATGAGAGTTTTGATCAGGAATGGGTGTTAGATTTTAAAAAAATGCCTTTTCTGCATCTATTGATATGATCATGTGTGGTTTTTTTCTTTTGTTTTATTTATGTGGTGGATGTTGGTGATTGCTTATCTAATGTCAAATCCTCCCTGCATACCTGATATAAACCCCACTTGGTTGTAATGAATGATTTTCTTGATATGTTGTTGGAGTCTATTGGCTAGGATTTTGTTGAAGATTTTTGCATCTATATTCATAAGGGATATTGATCTGTACTTTTCCTTTTGAGTGATGTCTTTGCCTGGTTTTAGAATCAAAGTTATGCTTGCTTCATAAAATGAATTTGGGAGGATTACATCCTTTTCTATATTTTGGAATAATTTGAGTAGGATAGGTGTCAAATCTTCTCTGAAAGTTTGGTAGAATTCTCCAGTGAAACCATCTGGTCCAGGACTTTTTTTATTGGTAGTTTTTTTTTTTTTTTTTTTAATGACCTATTCAATTTCCTTTTTTTTATGGATCTGTTCAACTTTTTCACCTCAGTCTGGGTTAGTTTAGATAAATGGTGTGTTTCTAGAAATCTGCCCATTTCTTCCAGATTTTAAAATTTATTTGATTACAGTTCTTCATTGTATCCTGATGTTTTCCTTTTTATTTCAGTTGGTTGTTGTGATGTCACACATTTCACTTCTTATTCACATTATTTGTTCTCTCCCTCTTTTCCTTTGTTAAATTTGCCACAGGTTTGTCAATTTCACTAATCTTTTCAAAAAAAAACAACTTCTAGTCTTGTTGACATTTTTGTTTTTTCTTTCTAATAAAAAAATTAAAATGTATTCAAAAGTAGATAGAAAAATAGAATATCTTGGGAAGGAAGGGGAGGGGAGGGGAAGGAAAATTTCTAGATAGTTAAAAAAAAAGTGTGTGTGTGTATATTTGTATGTATATACATACATATATAAAAAATCAAAGATTATTAGTGGTTACCAGCATAAGAGGGAGGAGAAAAGTGGAAACTTTTGTTTGTGGGTCATTGAGTTTATGCTACTGGTGATGAAATATTTTGGAAAAGGATAGCACTATTGGTGGCACAACATGAAAAATATCCCTGAGCTGTAAATGTGGAAGTTGTTATCTTGGTGAATGTCTTGGTGTGTATGTTTTCACCACAATAAAATTAAAAAAAAAAAAAAAAAGAATACTAGAATGAACCCTCATATACTCCATGTATTGTTGTTGAAACCAAAACGCCAAACTCACTGCCGAGTCGATTCCAACTCATAGTGACACCATTGAATTTCTAAGGCTGTAAATCTCTACAGAAACAGATTGACCCATCTTTCTTCCATGGAGTGACTGGTGGTTTTGAACCACTGACCTTTTAGTTAGCTGCCATATACCTTAATCACTATAACACCAGAGCTCTTTTTTGTATTGTTGTTAGCTGTCCTTAAGTCATTGTGACCCCCTACACAACAGGTTTGGACTGTTATTATTCATAGGCTTTTCATTGGCTGCTTTTTCAGTAGTAGATCACCAGGCCTTTCTTCTTAGTTTCTTCTTAGTCTGAAAGCTCAACTGAAATCTGCGCATCATGTGCAAGCCTCCACCAACTGACAGGTAGTTGCACTGAGATGCATTGGTCAAGAATTGAGCCCATGTCTCCTACATG
Source organism: Orycteropus afer afer (assembly GCF_000298275.1). NCBI lineage: Eukaryota > Metazoa > Chordata > Mammalia > Tubulidentata > Orycteropodidae > Orycteropus > Orycteropus afer. The sequence goes on from NW_006921835.1 coordinate 1,401,064, forward strand.
AAAGATAAGAATTCTACCACTGAACCACTACTGCTCCCATGTTCTATTTACTGATCACTCAGTTCCAAAATCATCAACATATCTCTATCTCCATCCAGTGGATTATTTTAAAACAAATCTCAGAAATCAGATAAGTTCATTTTTAAA
>NW_006921835.1:1401720-1417099 GCF_000298275.1 Orycteropus afer afer
AATAGAGTATTTGCTTCAAATTTTGCTTCTATCTAGATCTCCTGATGAGGTTCTTTAAAATAGAAGAAATATTAAAAAAGTGAAAATAAAAAGAGATTATGTAAGACAAAGGGAATGAAATAGATTTATTCCTTTGCAGATAAGGAAACTTAGTCTCAAAGGTTAAGAAGTAAATATAGATTCTATAGTTGGATATTATTTCAAACATCTTCACTGCTCTAAGGAGCTCTGGTGGCTCAATGGTTAAAGAATTTGGCTACAAACAGAAGGCCTGTTGGGAGCTCTGGTAGTGTAGTGCCTAAGGCATTTGACTGCTAACTAGAAGGTTGGTGGTTCAAACCCACCAGCCACTCCTCAGAAGGAAAGTTGAGCAATCTACTTTCTTAGTGATACCACCTTGGAAACCCAAGGAGGGGTCACTATGAGTTAGATCTTACTCAGTGACAGTGAGTTTGGTTTTTGGTTTAGAAGGTCGGTGGTTCAAACCCACCAGCTGCTCTATGAGAGGAAGATGAGGCAATCTACTTCTGAAAAGATTTACAGCCTTGGACAGCCTATGAGTCACTATGAGTCAGAATTGATTCAATGGTAGAATTTATTTTTTTTTATTTTTATTTTTTACTACTCTATCCTGGTTTATGGGAGCTGTGGTAGCATAGTTGTTAAGGCACTTGACTGCTAACCAGAAGGCTGGCGGTTCAAACCTATCAGCCTCCTCGGAAGGAAGATGGGGCAATCTACTTCCATAGTGATATTGCCTTGGAAACCCAAGGAGGGGTCACTATGATTCAGTCCGACTCGACGGCACATAACAACAACAACAAGTCTTGTTGATGTTTTCTATTGTCTTTCTATTTTCTGTTTCATCGATTATTGCTTGAATCTTTACTATCTCCTTTCTTTTGGTGACTATAGGCTTTTCTTCCTGTTATTTTTCTAATTTTTGGAGATGTTGATTTAATGTGTTGATTTTGGCTCTTTCTTCTTTTATGATGTGTGCATTCATTGATATAAACTGGTCTCTGATCACTGCTTTTGTTGTGGCCCAAAGATTTTGTTATGCTGTGTTTTCATTCTTGTTTGATTCAAGGAACTTTTGAATTTCATCTTTTATTTCTTCTCTTACCCAGTCTTACTTAAGGAGGATGTTGCTCCTTCCATATGTTTGCTTTTATTCCATGGATCTTCCTATTGTTGATTTCTTATTTGATAACACTGTGATCTGAGAAGATCCTTTGCAGTATTTCAAAGTTTTTAAATTTTAAGGCTTGCTTTATGGCCTAACATATGGTCTATCATGGAGAATGTTCTATGTGCACTGGAAAAGAATGTATATTGTGGTGTTATTGGGTGAAGTGCTCTGTAGATGTCTGTAAGGTCAAATTGGTGCATTGTATTGTTTAGCTCTACTGTGTCTTTGTCGAGTTTCTTTCCAGTTGTTCTGTCTTTCATTGAAAGTGTTGTATTAAAGTCTCCCATTATTACTGTGGAGTCATCTATTTGCCTTTTCAACTCTTTCAAAGTCTGATTTATGCATTTTGGGACTCTTTCATTGGGTCCATAGACATTTATTATGGTTATATCTTCTTGTTCAATTGATCCTTTAATCATTATATAACATTGTTCCTTGTCTCTTATTGTGGTTTTTGTCTTAAAGTCAATTTGATCAGAAGTTGGAATTGCCACTCCTGCTCTGTTTTGGTTGCCATTTGCTTGATATATTTTTTTCAACCACTGATTTTTAGTCTATTTGTCTTTGTCTCTAAAGTGTGTCTCTTGTAGACAGCATATTGATGGATTTTATTTTTTTATCCAGCCTGCAACTCTCAGTCTCTTGAGTGGTGCATTTAATCCAATAACATTCAGTGTAGTTATTTACAAGTATGAATTGGTTGCTATCATTTTGTTATGTGTGTTTTCATGGTGTTTCTGGTTTATTTGTTCCATCTAATTTTCTGTGCTGAGCTCATTATTTTGTTTGATACTATTCCTGTAGTGTTTGCTGAATATTTGTGCTTGTCCTCTTTTTTATTGTGATGTGAAGTTTTACCATTTTTCTTTGAGGTTACCCTGTGATTTATAATGTTCTGCCCAAGTTTAGAACTGTCCCTTCTATCTTGTAACTGTTTTGACTTCCTCACCATTTACAACTTCTGTAACTACACAGTATTTTCCCTCTTTTTGTTTGTAGTAGTCCTTATTTGCCAATTGATGTCTCTGGTTCCTTGTTTAGAATCTTGTAAACTTATTTTACTTGAGATATGTCCATAGCTGTGTTGGTTTATGGATTATGTCATCTCATGTGTTAACAATCCATTGTTGTTTGCTATATTGGTTCTCTGTTCAAAGGACTTCCTTTAGTATGTCTTGTAAAGTTGGTCTAGTTTTATCAAATTCCCTTCATTTCTGCTTATCTGGAAATCACCTAATTTCACAATATTTAAGGGACAATTTTGGCAGGTATATAATTCTTGGTTTATAATGTTTCTCTTTCAGGGTTTTATATATACCATCACATGGCCTTCTAGCTTCTATGGCTTCTGTTGATAAATCAGAGCTTATTCTTCTTGGCTGTCCTTTGTACATAACTTTTCATTTTTCCCATGCTTCTTTCAGTATTATTTCTTTGTCTTTGTTTTTCATGAATTTGATAATGATATGTTTTGGTGATTTTCTTTTGGTGTCTATCCTACTTGGGGTTTGTTGTTCTTCCTCAGTGGATATATTCTTATCTTTCATCATGTCAGGAAAGTTCTCCTCCAACAATTCTTGGACAGTTTTCTCAGTGGTTTAATTTTCTTCTTCCTGTTCTGGAATTCCAATGACATGTAGGTTATTCCTTTTGATGGTATCCCACATGAACCTTAGGCTTTTTACATTTTGTTTTGATATTTTTTCTGATTGATCCCTTTTCAAAGAAGTACTCAGGTGTTTGTCTTCAATCTCATTACCTCTGTCTTCCATTGGTTCCGTTCTACTCCTTTGTCTTTTTAATGTGTTATCTATTTCTGAAAACTTAGTATTAATCTTCTGGATTTCTATCTGTCAATTTTGAATCATTTCTAATTTTTCATTTATTTTGTAATTTTGTTCTTGTATTTTCTTCCTAAATTGTTTTAGGGTTTTGTCATGTTTTCCTTAATTTTGTCAGTATTTTCCTTGATCTGTCTCTCAATCTTTTGAAGACACCTAAATATAATTATTTTGCATTCCTTATCAAGGAGTAGTTTGAACCACTTTATCTTGCTTCTTTGTGTGGACTGTGATGGTCTGTTGTCTCTGAGACATTGTGAAATTATTGTATTTAGTTCTCTCTAAATTGTTTGTGAAGAGCAACTAAGGGTGAGTCAGGCTCTTCTTGGTGGTTGTTTATTCTTGGCTAGTTAGTGGAGAAAGAATTTATGGCTCTCACTCAGCAAGTGATGCTGCTGGAGGTGTGGGTGTAGTTGAGTCATATGGGCACTGTTGCTGTCTCCCACTCAGTAAGACAAAATAACAATTGAATAACCATCAAAAAAGTAAAAACAAGTGGACAAAAAACACATCATGTAATCACACAGGAACAATAATGAGAAAAAGGAAAAAAAAAATACATAATATGTTGAAGAGGGCAATAAGAAAAAAGATAGAGTAGGAGAATAATGAAGAAAAAAATGTGGAAAATACAAAAAGAAAAACAAGGAATGGGGTTAGCCACAAGAAAGAAAAAAAATGGAATCCAGGAACTGAAAAGGGAGACAAAACTGAAAACTAGAACCTGGGAAGGGAAGAATAAAGAATTTTATAAAGGACAATAACAATAATAATTTTAAAACAGAGAAAAACAAAGGGAAAAAAATTCTGATCAGGGTGAAACAGGGCACCCAGGCTCCGACCAAGCACATACACTGAGATGGAATTTCTGCCAGCCTCGAAGGTTGGCAGGAGTGAGGGATGGCTGCACCTCTGTTCACCAAGAAGGTGTGGGGTATAAGAGTAACAAAGGGAATATCATACCTTTCCATTTGTTGGCATCCAGAATGTCCTTTTGGTTCCTGGCAAGTGGAACCTATTCTTAAGTCCCTGGAATCTGGGAGAACTCTGTGGCTTTAAATATCCAATATTGTGGAACTGCTTTTAAACATTCAAAATGTCTGTGCAATCCAGACAAGCAAAATCCACAGCTCAGCCCACCTTCTTCACTGCTTCTCCTTTTAGTCACCAGCTACTAGTATACTCCTCTGTGCAGCCCCTAGCTAGCTGGGCTGATTTTTAGGTAATTCTTAGGTCCTCACATCACTTGGCAATAATCAAGCTATCTATGCCATCAGGATTGCTGCCAGACCACAGCCGATTTTTTTGGTGTTTTCATGCAAATCCTTCTACTAGTTGGAATTTAGTCCACTTCTATATGCTTCCCTTCAAAGCTCAGGACTCCAGGATTATCTTCTGTGTCTGTGTTAATTGGTTTCCCTTTTCTTTGTTGAAGAGGGTCTGTGCCATCTTTCTGCATATGCTGACATCTTACCAGAGCCTCCTGCTCATGTATTCTTACGGAATAGTAGTTTTTGTATGTAACAGAGATTCCAAAAATTAAGACTTATGAACCAAAGGTTATATATGTTTTAAACTATGTTTTATACCACTATAGCACAATAAATCAGAAGGAAGAATGGGCAATCCGCTTCTTTAGTGATACAGCCCTGGAAACCCAAAGTGGGGTCACTATGAGTTGAAGCCAAGTCCACAGGAGGGCTTTTGTTTGTTTGTTTGTTTGTTTGTTTGTTTTTAATAATACAGTAAAACCTGTGAAAGCTAGAAACTGTGTAAGATGGAAACCTGTCATAGAAGGAAAATTCAAATATTTTTCAATAAAAGTAGTGAAAGAAAAGTAGTAAAATTGCATAATGTCAAAGGCAGAAAACTTCAGAGACTCAGAAAAACAAGGTTAACTTGCCAAGTTTTGACTTTTCCAAGTTTCCCTATATTTTCTAGAAAAGTTGTCACAATTCACATTACTATAAAACCTATGAGAGAGCCAATTCTGCAAATTATTTCCAGAACTAGATGGTATCAATCTTCTAAACTTCAAATTTGATAGGTAAAAACACTGACTTATTGGGGTTTTTTGTTTTGTGTTTTATTTAGATTTGGGTGAAAGTTGACAGAGCAAATTCATTTTCCATAAAACAGTTCATACACATATTGTTCCATGACATTGTTTGCAATCCGCATAATGGAATAGCTCTCTTCCCAGTTCCTCCTGTGATTACTTTTTCCCTGTGTCCTTATTTCCCATGTATTCCTGTCCTCAGAGCTATGTCCCTTGACAAATGCTGTCCTCTGATCTCCCATGCTTGATTGTTCTAAGGAATGTTACATACCTGGTGTAAAAGTTCGCCTTAAACACCTGTCTGTTGTTTAGCTGGAAGCCATGGGTCTGAGTCCAATTCCAGGGCCATAATGTAAGGTGTTTCACTAGTCCCTATCAGACCTCTGAGCCTGGTCTTCTTTATGATTTTGAATTTTGTTCCACATTTTTCTCTCACTCTATTTAGGATCTCCTATTTTGATCCCTTCCTGAGTGGTTGACAGTGGTAGATGGGTACCATCTAGTTCTGATTTCAGGGTCTTGTAGGTTGTGGTTCATATGGTCCACCAGTCCCTTAAACTGATTTTTTTCCATGAGTCTTTGTTTTTCTTCATTCTTCTTTGCTCTGGACAAGAAGAGACCAATTGTTGCATCTTAGATGGCCATTTGCAAGTTTGCAAGACCCTAGTCACTATTTGCAAGAACAGTTTTTGTGTGGTATATTATGCCAATTAAACTTGATGTTCCCCGTGATCATGGTCCCAAGACCAGGAGCCCAACAACTTACTCCCTTTGGTTGGTTGGCTGTGGCTAAGAAGTTATTAATACTTTCCCCCTGGTAAACTCCATAATATATATGAGTATTCCTACAGTACATACAAATATATGTGTAGAATTATCATCTGCCAAGCTTATTCCCTTTCACCTAGACATACATGATCATTTAGCCTGTTTATCAATGTATCCACCTGTAAATTGTTGTTGTTGTTGTTGTTATTTGCCATCGAGTCGGCCCCGACTCATAGAGACCCCTCCTTGGGTTTCTGAGGCAGTATCACTACGAAAGTAGGATTGCCCAACCTTCCTTCCGAGGAGTGGCTGGTGGGTTTGAACCGCCAGCCTTCTGGTTAGCAGTCAAGTGCCTTAGGCACTATGCTACCATTATTACTAATAATGTAGTGTTGTGTATGTAAAAATGTTTACCTTAGTTGTCTGTACCTCTTGTGCACCTCTCTTTTTCTTCCTTTTCCTTATTGCTATTGTGTTGAACACTCACTTGTGATATATTGCCTTTTTTTTTTTTTTAATCATTCTTTCCTGTCACATAATTAGGTACACCTTCTTCTCATTTGGTTATTGACCAGTTGTATTTCCTCTTCTGTGAATAGCTTGGTTATAGTCTTTGACATTGTTTCCTGTCAGTTTTGTCTTTTTCTTAACAAATTATGGGAACCTGTCAGATAGTAAAGCTTTTAACCATCCATTTGTCATATTCATCATAAGTAAACTTTCTCAAGCTATTGTTTCTCTTTTTATTCTGTTCAAGTATATTTGCCATATAAATATTTGCATGCAGTAAAATTTGTCAATCTTTCCTCTTTATGGCTTCTTGAGTCTCCTGTCTTACCATAAACAACCCATCCCACCAGAGGACATTCACATATGCTTCAACATTTTTCTCACAGTTTTGCTGTTTGTTTCACCTTTTAAAGTTATACACTAAATGCCTTATTCTGAAGAGTGCAGCTTTAAGTCATTTGTCATTATGTCATTAAAACCTGGATTATTATTTCAAGCTGTTTTTTCAATTTTTTATACCCATTTCTTCTGGGAAGTATACACTACAGTCATGCTTTACTGCCATATATAATCTTCATTTCACTGAGAATGATGAAAAAGAGTAGTCATTAATTCAATTTGTACATGTGCCAAGTCATTTTACTAGTAGCCACAATAAAATTGCATTTAGCAGAAGCATAATGACAATAAACATGTCACAGTTCAACTTTCTTGTTTGTTTTTTTTTGAGAGAGGTTTCTTTAAAGATATTCAACAAATAAACATAGTTTAATGTGTATGCCTATGAATCACATTATTGAATAATTATCCTTCTCTCCAACCACAAGCATATTTTAATATACATTTTTGCCTATTTAACTGCACTTTACCCATACATTTCAATTGTGAAGGTTGTGTTACATCTTTTCCAAATGGTTTCTCACCTCTACAAACTACCTGTTCTTCATATCTCCCTTTCTTCATGTCCCATTGTGGTAGTTATGTTTGTGTGTCAACTTGGCTGGGCCTTTGAGTGGCTGGGCAGCTGGTGATACTTATTCCCCATGATGAGACTGGCAATCAGTTCCACGGTGGGATCTACCACAAGCAGCTGGGTAGCTGCCTTTGGGAATGTGGTCTGCTTCCTTTATTTAAGGAGACTTGGGAATGGTCTGTAGACTATGGCACTCTTGGACCCTGCATGTAGCTGTGTCTTTGTTGAGCAGCCTGTTATGCTCTGCTGACCTTGGGATTTACAATGGACTTTTAAGTTAATGGCCTGCCATGTGGTTTGGTAACAATGAGACTGTACCTTTTTATTTGTCAACCTTGGGGCTTCTCAGCCTCAGCAGCCAGCAGCTGTCTGAGTGAAGAAATGCCTTCAGCTCCAGTGGGCAGGGACCAGGACGCAGAGCTGGGCCCCAAGGTTGAGGGGCTTTCACTCAGCCCCTAGAGTCTGTCACTTTGAACTTGGACTTAAAGCCTCCAAATTGTAAGAATAAATTCCTGTTTATTAAGGCCATCCCATTTGTGATATATGTCCTGTCACAGCAGCACTAGGTAATGAGAACACTCATGATCCTAAATACTTTGCCATTGATTAATACCGATTCTGCTTTTATTGGTGCAATGATTAAGTACTTGGTTGCTAATTGAAAAGTTGACAGTTCAAACCCAACCAGTGGTTTTGTGGGAGGAAAGTCTGGTGATCTGTGACCAAAAATATTACAGCCTAGGAAAACGTATGGGGCACTTCTACTATGTCATGTGGGGTTGCTATGTGTTGAAAGCACCTGATAGAACCCAACAACAACAAGAGGCCAAATTTTGTGAAATATTTTGAATTCTGAAAACATAGTTTGGGGATACACAAGAACACAAGTATTCCATCCCTTCCTGGAAGTATGACAGCAAAATTTTTCTTAATCCTTGTTACTTCCATCAACTACAGCTTCCTTTTTTTGATACAGATAAGTATTGGGGCATGAGGCAATTGTCACTAGCTGGCCTTTAAAAGTGTATCTACTCCAAGGTGAAAGAACACAGTTCAAATTAACAATAAGACATATCTGATGAGAGAATGTTAGGAAAATATATTAAAAAGATGCTATAAGCAAGAAATACCAGTAGCCAAAAGAAATTTAACAAGTAACTTGAGGACCAAATAAACATTCTTTTTATATTTTTTTTTATAAAAATAACAAATGGAAAAATATGTTTTCTTTCTTTCTTTGACACCTTGATAGAAAGAGAAGAAAGGCAACAGAGAAAAACACCAGAGGGTGTTGGTAGGGAGCTGAATCCTGTATTCTATGAAAAATCAAGAGATGATATTAAAAAGAGTAATGGTCAATTTTCTATTTTAGGACATTTGTTTTGCTACAACATACATTATAACACCTTGCAAAAAAACAATAGTGGGCATTTATTGAGCACTTTCTGTAAGCTTAATATAATTATAATTTATTTATGCATAATAAATACAATAAAAACAACAGTTATAAAATAGACGTCATTATTATCTCATGTTTACAGGTACAGAAAATGAACAGACAGTTTGAGTAATTTATTGAAGGTCACACAGCTGATAAATGGTTTAGGTAAGATTTGAAATGAAGCAATTTGACCCTCAAGCCCACACCATTAACAACATACCAAGTAACCAGTAAAGGCTGATTCAGACACAAAGGTCATGTGTCAGCAGAGAGTAATTCTTTATTTGTTGTTGGAGAAGGCAAGACTGAGTATAGGGACTGAGTATAACAGTTTGGTCAGCATGCAACAGAACATGGAACATGTTCAGGATATTGAGATGATTTATTCACTGCCACCTTCCCTATCCTTTCTTGTAACAACTGGATGGCTGTATGTATTTTCTAATAGGTTTCCCTATCATCACTCATACTTTCTGTGGAAGAAACCACTATTTCTCTACCACTAATATCTTTTTCTCCTTCTTTATAGTAATAGAATCTCAAATTTTAGTTGGTATGTAGTTATGTAAATAATTCTAGCCAATAAATTAATGCTAGCAAAAGTAATATGTGTAAATTAAACTTAAAGAGAAAAGCTTACACTCCTTTTTCCTCCTCTGTAAGCTGAAATATGGACTTGATATTGGTCAACTGAATTTCTTTGGAGATAATATAGATAATGACAGCACCAGAGTGATGGATCTCGATCACAGCATGATTCTGTGGAGGAGAGGTCCATCGTAATCTAGACCACTTCCCTCCCTTTTACATGGTAAAGAAACAAACTTTCATGTTATATGATCCACTGATTATGGCATTTCTCTATTACCATGCTTTGTCTCTACCCTAAGGAAAGCCAACTGCTGTTAAATCAATATTATTACAAAATAAAATACTCACGGCAAACATATGTACATCCAAACTCTGCTCCACAGGCTTCCAGTGGCTGATTGTTTGGCAGTGCATTGCTAGGCCTTTCTTCGAAGGTTCCTCTGGGTGGACTTGAACCTCTAACCTTTTGCTGTGACCACTTGTACCACTCAGAGGATCTCTAAAGAATGAATTCCCTTGTGAGCCATTTATACATAGAATAGAGAGTAACCTTTAAAATTATGAAATAAATAAGATCATGCTAGTTCTTTGTTTTAAATCTTCCAATAGCTTCTGGTAGATTTTTTTAAAATAAAATCTAAGCTTTTTGGCACAGCTTATTAGGCTTTGAAATGTCTAAAAGTGCCCATCTCCCTATCTCATCTAAGCCACACTGACTTTTTGCTCTTCCTTGAACACTTTGGAAGCTCTGGTGGGTGGCGCAGTGCCTAAAGCATTTGACTGCTAACCAGACAGCTGGCTGTTCAAACCCATCAGCCACTGCTCCAAAGGAAGACTGGGCAGTCTACTTGCATAGAGACACTGCTGCAGAAACCCAAGGAGGGATCACTATGAGTCGGAACTGACTCAAGGTCAGTGATTTAGTTTGGTTCGGTTTGAACATTAACAGCTTGATTCCTCCTTTTGGTATTGGCATTTATTTTTCTCTGTAGCTAAGGACATGTTCCCTCTGGCTAAGACCCACTTAGGTTTCCTAAGAGAGGCCTTCCACAGAATTATTATTGTCTTAATTAATTGTTGTATACTACTAAGATTTATATTTATCTTTTTTTTTTCATTTTCTGAAAGTATTGTATTCACTTATTTGCTTGTAAATTACTTTCTCCCTTCTCTCAGGAAGTCAGCACTCTAAAAAGCAGGAACTTCCACCATCTTGTTTAGTTCTGTGTCCTACTATCCAGAACAGTATCTATCTTCTTGTAAGCATCCAATATATAATTTCTCAGTCTCTAAAGTGAAATAATTTACTACATAAAGAAAATGAGAGATGATCATGAGACTATCTTTCCTTTCCATCCCATGCCATCCATAGAATTTCCATGACTCTTGATAGTGCATTGGGATTATTATAGCTCACAAAGGGAAAGAAGTAAAATATGGAGCTAATCATACTTATATTTAAAAGCACATGGTGAACCCAGCAGACAAAGGAGATCCAATTATCTAGTTAAATTCTATTTCATTATCTTTTACTGGTATATTCAATAGAATGCAAGTTTCTGAGGAAATTTTGAATATTATTTATTCAGAATCTTAAGTTCTTGTTTAGGGACAAATAGTTTGGTTGTTTGGAACACAGAAGGAAAGAACTACATAAGCAATTGTAAGTCAGTGGGATTTTGAATTATTTAAATATTTTTAGCTTCACGATTCAGAAAAAAATATTTGTAAGTGAAATCTAGACCACTCAGTCTTTAACTATCAGAATCAATTTCTCAACAAATACCCAGATAAAAATACAAATCTAGAGTTAAACCTTAGTGCGCCTAAAGAGTAGGGACTCCTTGGTTGGAATTTGCAAATACAAAGTAATACAGGAAGGAAAAAAAAAAAATCTTAAAAATAAGTTTCTACAATTTCCCAAGCATGCTTGAGAACAGAAATGCAAAAAATATATGCAATTTGTCTCTATATGTCCTCATCAGAACACAGCAGGATTAAAATATTTGATATGTTGGCAAGAGAGGAGTTAGTGGTTTTAACAAGGAGATTATTTGGACAAGATGAGCTCATTTCAGTGTCTTTGTTTTTATTTTCTGTCTTAAGAGATAAAATTCTTATACTCTCTTTGAAGCTATGGTGTAGTGATGACTACTGTTTCACAATTTACATAGCTAATTTCATTTACCTTTGATGTTCCATCACATTTTCAAACATTATAATTTTTTTCCTCTCTAATGGCACACTTCTGTCTCTGATAACACTTAACACGGAGTTCTGCATATAGTAAGTGCTAAAAAAGTATGTTGAATAGATTGTCATCAGGAAACATATCTTACATATAAATCATATTTTCTCAGGATCTGTGTATAAAAAGTAAACTTCTTTTCTGTGGGAGTTTAAAATTTAAACTTCTGCAACCCTTGTCTTCCAAATTCAATGTTGTTGTTGTTGTCATGTGCCGTCGAGTCGGATCCGACTCATAGCGACCCCTCCTTGGGTTTCCAAGGCAGTATCACTACTGAAGTAGATTGCCCTATCTTCCTTCCAAGGAGTGGCTGGTGGGTTTGAACCGCCAGCCTTCTAGTTAGCAGTCAAGTGCCTTAGGCACTATGCCACCAGAGCTCCTATATCCTAGATTATCATCTTTATGGAAACACAGGGCATGTGTGTGTTAGTGTGTGTGTGTGTGTGCGTGTGTGGTGGTGTGTTTAATATGTTAGCCTCCTATGACTTTAATGCTCATGAAATATATTAGAGAGAACCAGGAAAGCAAAATAATTTGAAGCAAATTCGATACATCCAATACTTCTAATGTTTAATTAGCTATCCCAGTGTGAGCCCTTCCAGGTATAGTATTGTTTAAATTCCTGGAAACATACAGTACTTTTCTTTTTCTTTTTGACATTTGCATTTTTACTGAATTATTTGATTCATTTTTCTGCAGGAAAAAAATAAAGACTATCAAGAGAAATCTTTCAACACTTTTTTCAACAATTTAGCAGGGGAAAACAAACACAAACACAATTAATTGTCTTTGCAAGGGAATCTTTGCCTGGAAAAGACCATCATGATGCTGCCTTTTTAATGTGTATGTGTTTGGGAGGTGCCTTTGATTGTTTTGTACTTATTTCATTTTGGGGCAAGTAGATTTGTGAGTTACAACAGTTTCTTAAGCTTTATGTCTGGTGAAGCCATGCACCAAATATACCCATTAGACTGGTGATGGAAGAGGAAGCCCAACAACCTGCCAATGACTGTGCTAAAAATGAACCAGAGAAACTGACTCCTACAAGAGTGGTAGCCGATGAGGGTGTGGCTATCATCATCAATATTGTAAATGAAAACATTTATTTAGAATTAATATGTCAATACCAGTTGCTTTCAGTGGACTAAAGAGAATAAGAGCAGCTAACAGCATTTTAACAGGATGGGATATCAATGCTTTCTAAGAAGATGAAGGATGGAAGTGATAAAAATCCCTTTCTAAATGTGAAATGTCCTTGTTTTTTTGACATAAATCAGAATAAGTAACATTAAAATCTAGAACTAGAAAGTAAACAAACTGGAAAAAGATAACTAAGTTCTTGTGTGTGGTTTTCTTATATATAATTTTTACTTAGAGTTATATGCTAATACCTGTCTATAATTGCCCAATAATCCTCACTTCATTTATCTACAGGGAGTAGTGAGGTTCTTTTCTGCAAGCTCAGGTCATTGTTTTTGTGTAATACTTTTTTTCAATTAATTGTCCTAATTCTATTTATCTAAGACCAGGCAATGTTTCATCTTTTGTACATAAGGTCTCTATGAGTCAGAGCCAACTCTATGGCACAGAACAACAAGAAGAAGATTTTTTAAAATATAAGTTTATATTATAGGTATATGTTTGGCATGAATGTACATATTGACATTAATATTCATATAATATAACAAAAAAGAATCCGGAACAATGCAATACCATTTCATAACCACTAAGATGACAATTAAAAAAAAAAAAAAAAAAAAAAAACACAGAAAATAAGTGTTGGAAAGGATATGGAGAAATTGTAAGCCACATTTACTTGTGATGTGAATATAAAATGTTGCAGCTACTGTGGAAAAGAGTTAGGTGGTTTCTCAAAAATTAGACATTGAATTATCACGTCTAAATATTTTACTTCCAGATATTTACTAGAAGAATTAAAAGCAGGGATGCAACCAGATACTTATTGCTAATATTTGTTGAACTGTTATTCACCATAGCCAAATGTCTATCAATGGATGGATAAAGAAAATGTGATATATTTGCACAATGATTATTATTCAGACATAAAAAGGAATTAAGGTTTAACATTTGCTATAATGTGGATAAAACCTGAAACCATTAGGCTTTGTAAAATAAGTCAGATACAAAAGGACAGATATTATACAGTCCTATTTGTATCTAGAATAGACAAATTTATTGAGACAGAAAGTGAATTAGTGGTTATGATGTGCCAGGGAAAAGGCGATGGGAAACTATTGTTTAATAGATGCAGAATTTCTGTTTGGGTTGATGGAAAAGTTTTGGAAACAAATAGTGCTCACGTCTGTGCAATATTGTATAAGTAATACACTGGATTATACATTTGAAAAATGGTTAAAATGCAAAATTTTATGTTGTGTATATTTTACCACAATAAAAATTTAAAAACTATAATGTGGCAAACAGGAAATCTTTATATTATACAGAGATACCGTATATTGCCATATAATAAATTTTGAATTCAAACATGAATAGTGGTTGCTGGATACAAGGGTGTATTTCTGGCCTATGTATGACACCCAGTTCAAGATCTCCAGTCAAACACAGCAATCAGGGCTATAATTAGTTGACTCCTAAAATCTGTATTATTCTGTTTTCAATAGTATTAATCTTTAAACTTTCTATAATAAAACATGATCTCTCTTCCCTTCATAATGCAGTATCTACTCTTGGCATATAGTACTCATACTCATTTTAGAGAAATAATAGGATAAAAAAATTACTATTTATTCCCTTGCCAGCATCTCACCCTTTCCTTCTATCCGTCTCTTTCTCCTATTTTAATAACGGTACCTCCCATTCTGAAACTGTCACAAAATTTGTTTCAGATTCTGTTTAATGATTCTAATGCTATCCAGATGAATTCCCTACAATTACATGGCTGTATTTGAATGGCATTCATTTATTAAATCACTCACCCATGAGTATTTATTATACACCTACTACATGTCATCGATGGTAATAATTACTTCAGATAAAAAGATTAATGAGATATAGGGTTTTTTTTCCCCATCTAAGAACTCACAGTCACCTGAAGGAAGTAGATATGCAACTAAGTTAATTGCAATTCAATATGGTATATGCCCCTATATGTCATCCATGACATGGATGAAAAAGAAAAAAAAAAAAAAAAACCTGTGTCCTGTGTCATCACCAATGATCAAGTAAATGTATCTGCTACTAAGAGCCTTGGGAAACATTTTAGAGGACACAATGAGACAATAACATTTACCTTGGTATGGCAGAAATTGTCTAAATGTTTGCCTAACGTTTCTCTCTTGAATTTGCCTTGTAGGCTACATTTCCTGGGCCTTCACATCTAGATGACACCATGGCAACTTTTCACCGATGGAAGCAGAAATGCATATAATTTCCAAGAATTGCCCTCAAAATCTGTCAAAGATGTTCTACCTTCTTCCCTCATCACTTTAGAGACTGTCGGGAATCCAGAAGAGCACTCTGTGGTCTCAGAACATTGAAGTGGAAGGATATTGGTCACTAAATTGCTATGTGAAAGACAGCCTGCCAATATCCAATGGACTGTAAAATATTTTCTTTTTTCTTGTTAAGCTGCTGAGATTTGTAGGCTAATGCTATAGCAATTAATCTACCTTTACTATTACAGCTGGGAGCTCTGGTAGCATAGTGGCTAAGACACTTGCCTGCTAACCAGACGGCTGGCGGTTCAAACCCACCAGCCACTCCTCGGAAGGAAGG
>NW_006921835.1:1419614-1421285 GCF_000298275.1 Orycteropus afer afer
TTTCAACCAAGAATTATATACCTGGCAAAATTGTCCCTCAAATATGATGGTGAAATTAGGAGATTTCCAGATAAGCAGAAACTAAGGGAATTTGTTAAAACCAGACCACCCTTACAAGACATCCTAGGGGGAGTCTTTTGATCAGAGAACCAAATATAGCAAATAACAACCGACCATTGATGCACAAGATAACATAGCCCAGAGACCACAGCTATGGACATATCCAAGGTAAAATGAGCTTACAAGGTTGTAGACAGGGAACCAGAGATGGCAATTGGCAAGTGAGGATGACTACAAACAAAAGGAGGGAAAAGAGTTTGCAGTCACAGAATTTCTAAATGGTGAGGAAGTTAAGAAAGTTGAAAGATGGAATGGACTGTTCTAAACTTGGGGATAAATTTATAAATCATAGGATAACCTCAAAGAAAAATTATAAACCTTCACATCACAATAAAAAGGAGGACAGGCACAAATATTCAGCATACACTAAAACAACAGCAACAATGGGAATGATAACACAATTCATAAACAAAACGAGCTCAGCACAGAAAATAGTATGGAAGGGGGAAACCAGGGACACCATGAGGGAATACATAACAAAATGACAGCAACAAATTCAAACTTATCAATAATCACCCTGAGTGTTGATGGATTGAATGCGCTGCTCAGGAGACGGAGATTGCAGATTGGATGGGAAGGCACAACCCATCCATATGCTGCCTACAGGAGACACACCTTGGGGATAATGACAAAGACAGACTAGGGGACGAGGGTTGGAGGGGGATGTGTCGGGCAGGTGGCGGCTGTGGGAGAGCAGGAGTGGCGGTGCTGGTTTCTGATCAAATTGACGTTGGAACGGGGACCACCATGCGAGACAAGGAAAGACATTGAGTAGTGATTGCAGGATCGATTGAGCATGAAGATATAGCCATAGTGGATGTTTGTGGACCCAATGGAGGAGCCCCAGGGTGCCTGGATTGGACATTGAAGGAGTTGAGGGGCCAGGTGGATGAATCCACGCTCATGGTGGGAGACTTTGGTTCACCACTTTCTTTGGGGGATGGAACAGCTGGAGGGAGGCTCGGCGGAGATGCGGAGGAGCTGGGCAGTGCAGTCCACCAACTTGGCCTTGTGGACGTCTGTGGAGTGCTTCACCCAACAGCAGCATGGTGTGCATTCTTCTCCAGTGCACATGGGACTTTTCCATGATGGACCATGTGTTGGGCCATAGAGCAAGGCTTAATAAATTTGAAAACAATGAAATATTGCAAAGCATCTACTCAGATCATAATGCTGTCAAATTAGAGCTTGATAGTGGGAGGATCGGCGCCAAAGGAGTGAACGCATGGAAACTGAACAACACCCTCCTTGGCAAAGACTGGGTAGGAGAAGAAATAAAAATTGAAATTCGAAAACACCTTGGGTTTGATGAGAGTGAAAACGCAGCATACCGGGGTCTTTGGGACGCAGCGGGGACAGAGATCAGAGGCCAATTTATAGCAATAAGTGCACGCATCAAAGGAGAAGAAAGAGCCAAAATCAACACTTTAAATGAACATCTCCAACAATTAGAGAAAGAAAGCAAGAAAAGCCCACAGTCACCAGAAGGAAGGAAATAATCAAGATTCGAGCAGAAATCAATGAAACAGAAAATAGAAGGGCTATAGAAAA
>NW_006921835.1:1425065-1443080 GCF_000298275.1 Orycteropus afer afer
AATAATAATAAGTAAATAAATAAATAAGATAAAGATAAACCAATCCACTTGCCATTGAGTTGAACTCCGTCATAGGGTTTCCAAGGTTGTAAATCTTTGCAGAAGCAGACTGCCACACCTTTCTCCCATGGAGTGGCTAGGGGTTGAAACCTTTGACATCTGAGTGCTTTAACCAGTGCACCTCCAGCGTGCACACTAATAAATTAGAAATTGAAATTATGATGAGAGTTTTCCAGATAAATTAAAGGCTGAAGTGCATTCTAGGTACTAGGAACAGCATGTACAAACACACTAAATTATGAAAGGTGGTGCAATATCCAGAGAACCAGTGCACCTCAGTGAATAGTGACATGTCATCTTGTAGAAATGCATAGTGGGCATGTAGAGGAATGGCAGAAAATGGAGCAGTAAACTGAATGGACTTTAGAGGGTTTTTAATATCAATGAAAGGAAAGGAAAACCAGGAACAAAAAGGGTTTTCAACAAAAGTATGTGAATGACATTATCAGGTCTAGCTTCCTTCTACCTTCCTTTTATTTCCTCCCATTTCTATAATTATTTTGTCTTTTAAAGTAGGAGAACACCTTTAATAGTCTTGAACTGAGAAAAATTGAGGAGCGGCTG
This sequence comes from Orycteropus afer afer, assembly GCF_000298275.1. NCBI lineage: Eukaryota > Metazoa > Chordata > Mammalia > Tubulidentata > Orycteropodidae > Orycteropus > Orycteropus afer. Next base: position 1,425,690 of record NW_006921835.1, read on the forward strand.
TGAAGTCAGTTGGACTACTACTGAAGCAGTTCAGAGGTGAGATTATTAGGGCTTGGATTAGGGAAGAAAAATAAACTTGTCATTCAAATCATCTCTCGGTTATAACTAGTGTTAATGGCATACTTCCTACCTGCTCCTCTGGTAGCATAGTGGCTAAGGCACTTGACTGCTAACCAGAAGGCTGGTGGTTCAAACCCACCAGCCACTCCTTGGAAGGAAGGTTGGGCAATCCTATTTCCGTAGTGATACTGCCTTGGAAACCCAAGGAGGGGTTGCTATGAGTCAGGGCTGACTCGAGGGCACATAACAATCCATATCATAAAGAGCACTGGTGCCTAAGGCATTTGACTGCTGCCCAGAAGGTTGGTGGTACAAACCCACCAGCCACTTTGTGAAACGAAGACTGGGCAATCTACTTTCATAAAGATTTACCACTCAGAAACCCAAAGTCAGAATTGAGTCGATGGCAGTGACTTGTTTTCTTTTTTCACCCTATGCTATTGCTCATTAAAGTAGGGTAAAGTGGCCTAAATTCCTTAGGAGAGAAAAATACAGCTTCTGAATCCATTACTTCTCTCTTTCTTTTCACAGTCAGCTGCCACTAGGAATCAAACATACTGGTGTGCTCTCTCAACTGTAAATGTTACTCGGCTGTATGTATTAAGAACAGTGCTCCCTGGACTGAAATGTTCAATCTGTTTGCTTCTGAGATTCAGTATTAGAAGGTCTGTTGTTACCACACTTCTAAACCAGTTTCTCTTACTTAGCACTGTTGTTATTAGGTGCTGTCAAGTCAGTTCCAACGCATAGTGATCATATATACAACAGAATGAAACTGCCTGGTCCTGCATCAGCCTCACAATCCTTGCTGTACTTGAGCCCATCCTTGTAGCCACTGTATCAATCCATCTCATTGAGGGTGTTCCTCTTTTTCACTGAACTTCTACCTTACCAAGCATGATATCCTTTTCCAGGGAATGGTCTCTTCTGAAAATATGACCAAAGTAGGTAAAAAGAAGTCTGGACATTCTCATTTCCAAGGAGCATTCTGGCTGCATTTCCTTCAGGACAGAGTTTTAGTTATTTTGGCAGTCCACTGCACTTTCAATATTCTTCACCCACACCACAACTCAAAAGCATCAATTCTTCTTTGGTTTTCCTTATTCATTGTCCAGTTTTCACATGCATATGAGAATATTGAAAACACCATGGCTTGGGTTAGGCACACTTTAATCTTCAAAGAGGTATCTTTAGTCTTCAGCACTTTAAGAGGACTTTTGTAGCAGATTTGCCCAGTGTAATACATGGTTTGATTTCTTAATAGCTGGTTCCATTGGTGTTGATTGTGGAACCAAGTAATATGAAATCTTTGACAACATCAATCTTTTCTCCACTTATTGTAATGCTGCTTATTTGTCCAACTGTGAGGATTTAGTTTTCTTTGTGTGGAAGTGTAATCCATACTGCAATCTTTAGTTTTTAATCTTCATCAGTAATTACTTCAAATCATCTTCACTTTCAGCAAGTAAGGCTGTGTTGTCTGCATATCACAGATGGTTAATGAGATTTCTTCTGATCTTCATGCTGTATTCCTCTACATACAGTCCAGTTTCTTGAATTATTTGCTCAGTATACAGATTGAATAAGTATGGTGAAAGGATACAACCCTGAAACATACCCTTCTTGATTTTTAATCTATGTAGTATTCCCTAGGTGGATTAAAACAGAAAAGCCATGGCATGCAGGAGAGTTGAGCAAGTGGGAGAGGGATCCAGGTAAGGGGAGGGACCCAGACTTCAACCACCGAGCATATAGGAAAAGAAGATGGAAAAGGAAAGGAAAGCCAGGGCATCCAGGAGAGAATGAGCAAGTGGCAGAGGAAATCCAGGTAAGGGGAGGGACCCAGGCCCCAACCCCTAAGTGGCAGGAAAAGCAGAGGGGAAAGGAAAGGAAAGCCAAGGTGTCCAGGAGAGAGTCAGCAAGTGACAGAGGGATCCAGGTAAGGGGAGGGACCCAGGCCCCAACTTCCAAGCGGCAGAAAAAGCATAAGTGAAAGGAAAGGAAAGCCAGGGTGTCCAGGACAGAGCAAGCAAGTGGCAGGGATACAGGTAAGTGGAGGGTGGAGAGGTTTCAAAGTTAAGGGGACAAACTTATCTCTCAGTTTGTCATACTGTGGTGGCATGTTGTTGTGAGGCTTGAAGCTGTGCCACTGGTGTTTCAGACACCAGTAGGGTTGCATATGGTGTACAGGTTTTGTCACAGCTTGCAGACTGAGACAGACTAGGAAGAAGAAGGAGGTCATTTACTTCTTAAGGACTGTCCAGGGAAAACCTTATGAATACCAGAGAAACACAGTCCATTGCCATACTAGGCAACTATATGAAAAGCTAGGAAGCAGTCTGATTCAGTATAGAATGAAAAGCCACTTAGGTCAGAAGACTCTCCAAATATGACTGGGAAAGAGCTGCGTCATCAGAGTAGAACCAACCTTACTGATATGGATAAAGTAAAGCTTTTAAGATCACCATTTGCTGATGTGACACCATTCAAATTGAGGAGAAATGGTGGTAAACATGCATTAATAATCAGAACATGGAATGCATGAGGTATGAACCTAGGAAAATTGGAAATTTTCAAAAATGAAATGCATAAAGATTGATACCCTAAGCATTAGTGAGCTGAAGTGGACTAGTTTGGGACATTTTGAATCAGACAACCATATGATCTACTATGCCAGGAATGAAAATTTGAAGAGGAATGGAGTGGCATTCATCATCACAAAGGATATTTCAAGATCTGTCCTGAAGTACAGTGCTGTCAGTGATAGTTTAATATCCATACGTCTACAAGGAAGACCAGTTAATATGACTACTATTCAAATTTATGCACCAACCAACAAACCCAAAAATGAGGAAATTTAATATTTTTATCAGCTTCTGCAGTCTGAAATTGACTGAACCACAATCAAGATGTATTAATTATCATTGGTGACCAGAATGCAAAAGTTGGAAACAAAGAAGAATCAGCATTAGTTGGAAAATTTGGCCTTGGTGAAAGAAATAATTCTGGAGATCATGAGACAGAATTTGTAAGACCAACAAATTATTCATTGCAAATACCTTTTCTTCAAACAACACAAATGCCAGCTATACACATGGACTTCACCAGATGGAATGCACAGGACTCTGATTGACTACATTTGTGGCAAGAGACGATGGAAAAGCTCAATGTTTTCAGGCAATATAAGGTGAGGAGCTGATTATGGAACAGACCATCAACTGCTCATATGCAAGTCCAACTTGAAGTTGAAGACAATTAAAACAAGTCCACGAGAGCCAAAATATGATCTTCAATAAATCCCTCCTGAATTTAAAGACCATATAAAGAATATATTTGATGCATTGAACACCAGTAATTGAAAACCTGAAGAATTATGGGATGGCATCAATAATTATCCATGAAGAAAGCAAGAGGTCATTAAAAAGATGAGAAAAGAAGAAAAGGCCAAAATGGATGACAGAAGAGACTAAAGCTTGCCCTTGAGTGAAGAGTAGCCAAAGCAAATGGAAGAGATGATAACATAAAAGATCTGAACAGAAGATTTCAAAGAGCAGCTCAAGCTGACAAAGCCAATTACTATAATGAAATGTGCATTGATCTGGAGTTAAAAACCAAAAGGGAAGAACACTCTCAGCATTTCTCAACCTGAAAGCACTGAGGAAAAAATTTAAGCCTCAAGTTGCAATATTGAAAGATTCTATGGGCAAAATATTGAATGATGCAGGAAGCATCAAAAGAAGATGGAAGGGAGACACAGAGTCACTGACCAAAAAGAACTGGTAGATCTTCATCCATTTCAGGAGGTGGCATATGATCAAGAGCCAAAGGTGTTGAAGGAAGAAATCAAAGCTGCACTGAAGGAACTGACGAAGAACAAGGCTCCAGGAATTGATAGAATACTCATTGAGATGTTTCAACAAACGGTTGCCCCCTGGAGGCACTCACTCAGTTATGCCAAAATATTTGGAAGAGAGCTACATGGCCAACTGATTGGAAGAGATCCATATTTGTAACCACTACAAAGAAAGGTGATCCCACAGAATGTGGAAATTATTGAACAATTTCATTAATATCACACATAAGTAAAATCATACTGAAGATAATTCAAAAATTGTTGCAGCAGTATATAGACAGAGAACTTCCAGAGGTACAAGCTGGATTCAGAAGAGGATGTGGAACAAGGGATATCATTGCTGATGTCAGATGGATCTTGGCTCAAAGCAAAGAATAACAGAAAGATGTTTACTTGTGTTTTATTGACTGTGATAGCTGGAACTGTGTATCCACTTGGCTGGACCACAATTCTGTGTGTTATAAGCAGTTGTGATATGGTTATTCCCAAGATGGGATCAGATGAATATGTTTTGAGCAACCAATCAATTGAAAGGGAGTTTCCCTAAGGGTGTGGCCTGCTTCCTGTATATTTATAGACATGCTGGGAAAAGGTACACTCTTCTGTGGATCGGGATTCTGTTGTGCTGCCTACAACAGTCTGTGAGCAAACAATCTACCATTTGACCTGGAGGTCATAGATTCGTCATTCATTGGAGTCAACAGTCAGTACACTGCCTGCCAACCTTGAGCTCCTCTGACCCTGTAGCTGCGTAAGTTGGGAAAATTCTCCACCTTGACATTTGATCCAAGAACTTTGGACTTTCCAGCTTCTATAAGTGTGTGCACCATTTTTCTAAGATAAATTTCTCTTTCTCTCTCTAAGCTTTACTGGTTTTGTTTCTCTAGAGAACCCAGTCTAACACACTGACTATGCAAAAGCATTTGATTGTGTGGATCATAACAAATTGTGGATAATTTTGAGAAGAACGGGAATTCCAGAACACTTAATTGTACTCCTGTAAACCTGTACATTGACCAGGAGGCTGTCATTTCAACAGAAAAAGGGAACAATGCATGGTTTGAAATCAAGAACGAAGTGTATCAGGGTTGTATCCTTTCATCATACATATTCAATCTGCATGCTGAGGAAATAATCCGAGAATCTGAATTACATGAAAAAGAACATGGCATCAAGATTGGAGGAAGAATCATTAACAATCTGAGATACGCTGTCAACAAAACTTTGCTTGCTGAAAGTGAGGATGATTTGAGGCACTTACTGATGAATATTGAAGAATACAGTCTGAAGTATGGATTATACTTCAATATAAAGAAAACAAAAATCCTCACAACTAGACCTATAAGAAACATCATGATAAATGGAGAAAAGATTAAAGTTGTCAAAGGCTTCACATTGCTTGGTTCTACAATCGACACCAATGGAAGCAGCAGTCAGAACATCAGATGACATACAATACTGAGCAAGTAGGCTGAAAAAGACATCTTTCAAGTGCTGAGGAGCAAAGATGTCTCCTTGAGGACTAGAGTGCACCTGACACAAGCCATGATATTTTCAATCACCTAGTATGCTTGTAAGGAGCTCTGGAAGCATAGTGCCTAAGACATTTGACTGCTAACCAGAAGGCTGTCAGTTCAAATCCACCAGCCCCTCCTCAGAAGGAAGGGTGGGCAATCTACTTCTGTAGTGATATCACCTCAGAAACCCAAGGAGGGGTCGCTATGCATTGGATCTGACTCAACTGCACATAACAACAACAACAACAAGAAGTATGCATGTGAGAGCTGGGTGATGAATAAGGAAGACCAAAGAAGAATTGATACTTTTGAGTTGTGGTGCTGGCAAAGAATGCTAAAAGTATATGGACTTCTAAAAGAACTAACAAATCTTCCCTGGAGTAAATGCAGCCAGAAAGCTCCTTGGAAGTGAGAATGGCCAAATTTCATCTCACCAACTTTGGTCATGTTATCAGAAAAGACCATCCCCTGGAGAAGGATGTCATGATTGGTAAGGTGGAGGGTCTACAAAAGGGGGGAAGGCCTCAACAATATGGATTGACACAGTGACTGTGATGATGGGTTCAAATATAACACGGATTGCAGAGCTGATGTGAGACCAGGGGGTGTTTCTTTCTGCTATGCATAGTGTCGCTATCAGTCGAAGATGGCACCTAACAACAACAACAACAACAATATTCCTTTATTTTGTTCAAATGACAGCCTCCTTGTGTATATAAATGTTTCTAATGAGCACAATTAAGTATTCTGGAATTCCCATTCTTCTCAATGTTATCGATAAGTTTTTATGACCACACAGTCTAATACTTTTGCGTAGTCAGTAAAACACAACTAAGCACCTCTAAGATGCTCTGGTGGCATAGTGGATAAGGCTTTGGCTACTGACTGGAAGGAAAGTGGTTCAAACCTACCAGTCACTCCTTGGAAAGAAGAAGGGGTGATCTACTTCTATAAAGAGTTATAGCCCTGGAAACTCAATGGGAGTCATTATGGGTCAGAATTGATTCAATGTCAGTAAGTTTGCTTTTTTAAACATCTTTCTGGTATTCTTTGCTTTGAGGCAAGATCCATCTGACATCAGCAGTGATATCCCTCATTTCACATCCTCTTCTGATTCTAGCTTGCATTTCTTGAAGTCCCCTGTCAATATACTGCAGCAACCTTTTTTGACTTACATGCAGCAAGATTTTATTGTGTGTGATATCAATGATATTGTTTAATAATTTCCACCTTCTGTGGGATCACCTTTCTTTGGAATGGGTATAAATATGAATTTCTTCCAGTCAGTTGGCCAGGTAGCTGTCTTCAAATCTCTTGGCATAGATGAGTAAGTGCCTCCAGCACAACATCCATTTGTTGAAACATCTCAATGGTATTCCATCAATTTCTGGAGCTTTGTTTTTTGCCAATTCCTTCAGTACAGGTTTCATTTTTTTCTTCAATACCATCAGTTCTTGATCATATGCCATCTCCTGAAATGGACAAACATCCAACAATTCTTTTGGATACAGTGATTCTGTATATTCCTTCCATGTTATTTTGATGTTTCCAGCATCATTCAAAATATTGTCCATAGAACTTTTCAATATTGCAATTTGAGGCTTGGATTTTTCTTCAGTTATTTCAGCTTGAGAAATTCTGAGTGTGTTCTTCCTTTTTGGTTTTCTAACTTCAGGTCTTTGCACATTTCATTATAATAATAGACTTAGTCTTCTTGAGCTGCTCTTTGAGATCTTCTGTTCAGCTATTTTATCTTGTCATTTTTTTTCCATTTGCTTTAGCTACTCTGCATTCAAGAGCAAGTTTCAGAGTCTCCTCAGACATCCAGTTTGGTCTTTCTTCTTTTCTTGTTTTTTTGATTTTTTCATGTATGATATTCACACATTCATATATCAATTGTCATCTCACAATTCCTCTGGTTTTTGGTTATTGGTGTTTAATACATCAAATATTTTTTTTCGATGGTCTCCAAATTCAGGTGGAATACAATCAAGGTCATATTTTGGTTTTTGTGGACTTATTATTGTCTTCAGCTTCAACTTGAACTTCCATAAGAGCAATTGATGGTCTGTTCCACAGTTAGCTCCTAGCTTCATTTTGGCTGAAGATATTGAGCTTCTCCATTGCCTCTTTGCACAGATATAATCGGTCTGATTCCTGTGTATTCCATCTGGTGAGGTCCACATATATAGTTGCCATTTACATTAATGAGAAAAAGGTATTTACAATGAATAAATTATTGGTCTTGAAAAATTCTATCATGTGATTGCCACTGTCATTTCCATCACCCAGGCCATATTTTCCAAGTACTGTATGAGATTTTTTTCTTTAACATACTTAATATCAAGTATGATGGCAGTGGTAGTAAACATGTAGAAAAATGGTCACCTTTTTAAAAATGTTTTTACAATTAGAATTAACACAAGTTGAAAACTATTTAGTTTGAGAAAAAAACAAGGGTATGAGAAATTATAAACTTACAGATTTGAGATATTAGGAAATGATAAAATATTATAGTAACAAGGGAGTTTGGAGAGAATTCCTCTTGTGCACATATTAATTTTGACATTGTGTATCTGTAGTGATACTGCCTTGGAAACGCAAGGAGAGGTCATTATGAGTCGGGTCCGACTCTATGGCACACAACGACAATAGAATATCTAGATGAGATATTAGAAGGTACCCAACGTACCTTGAGAATGTAATTGATATCCAAGGCTAAAGGATCTGCATTTTTTCTAAGTCTTGAGAAAATTTTATCTTCTCATTCCCGTCTCATTTAAGCAGAAATTGATTTGACACTACTTAAATCAGGAAGAACCTACAGAGTCTCCTCATATTTAAACACCAGGCATATTTTCTAAGTAATGTCATTATATTAAGCCATGGTATTTTAGCTTCACTAAATGTTCATAGCAGTATAAATTTGACATCGATGCAGAGAACATTGAAAACTATGGCCAAAAACTAATTCTTTGTTGTAGTCAAGTTTCCAGGCAAAAGTTTTCAACAAGGCACTGGGCAAAGAATCATGTAATTGAATGTTTATTTTATTTTATTTTATTTTTAAATAAATTATTTGAAAGACAGTGATAAAGAATGAGTTAACAATGTTCAGGTTCCTATATTAAAATAATTAGATAATATAACTCACTTGAGTCTCTATATACCTTAAGTTTTTTCATGTCTTGATCCTTAATGGATTTTTTGAAAGTGCCCTTTTTCTAACTCAGGGGACATATGCTCTTCACTAAGTGTGCTAGTGAACTATTGGTTACTTCAAAGTCCTTCAAACTGTGTTGTGGTTTTTCATCTGGAAATAAAATCACTGTGTGTATGCATCTAATTTTAATATGCTAATTTCCATGAATAGGGCCTTATGCATAAATAAGGAACAATAAAAAGATCTTAGTTTTCAATATCCAGGCAGCTGTTCTGGATCTGAGAAGCTATATTTGGATATTAGAAGATCTTAGGAAGGGGTACAAGTAACACAATGCTTAAGAAGGCTGGGAGACATAACAAAAAGGAGTGCAATTTATGTTTCTTGTTTAGCATCAAGAATCTCTGATTTTAAGATCCATGTCCTCAGCAAAATGACTCTTGTTCCACTGTGGAAGGATTTACCCACAGGAAATTGGTGAGCAAGTAGTTTGAAAAAGGAAGCATAGTTCAAAATAATTTCAAGTAATAGCAAACACCTAAAAAGCACTTGAGGCACATCATTTCCAGCAACTGACAATAACAAAATATAGCATTTATTATTGGCTCCATCTCTTCTAGACATGTTAAAGATATGCAAGCTTATTTAATCTTGATAACAACCCAATGAAGTCTTTACAATTATCCATCTATTCAATGAATAGATGAATGAACTGAGGCAAAGAATGGTTTAATAATTTGCCCAGCATCACACAGCTAGAAAGTAGTTGAACTAGAGTATAAACCAGGTAGTACTCATTCAAACTTTGATGTTAGCTCTCATTAACTTGGGCCCTGACTCACAGTGCAAGAAAAACTGTACACATGGATAAAATATTTACAATTTTTTTGTAATGGGGATAAAAATATCTATTATAAAAAATCTGTATCATTGAATACAGATGTATACTGTCTGGCACATAGTAGGTGTTCAATTCGTATTTGTTAAATTGTCAAATAAAATTATATAATTCTTCTCTGCACATGGTTTCAAATATGCAATTAATATGATACAAATGTCATGTTTTCTATTTTTATGTAAATTATTATAGTTAGATTACAGATAGATAGCTAGATAGCAACATCCCCATGATGAACTATGTATTGGATCATTGTTATCCTTAGGATTTTCATTGGCTACTTTTCAGAAGTAGATTGCCAGACTCTTCTCTAATGGGTTTTACCCTAGAAGTTCTGCAGGAACCTAGTCAGGATCATAACAACACTCAAGCTTCCATTGACAGATTGATGGTTGCTGTGCCTGAGGTCCATTTTTAGGAAATCTAACTGGGTCTCCTGCATGAGAAGGGAGAATTCTATACTGAACCAGTAATGCCTAGAAGACTAGTGAGAAAACGGCAAAAAGAAACATATTTAGCACAAGTGAATATTTGTAAAATAGTTGCATGGTGGATTTTACTGTCTTTCCATTATCTACTCTTCTAAAACATGCCTTATTTGTATCTGCTCCTCTTCAGTTAAACCTGTCAAAATGTCCACTGATAATGGAATAATAATAATAAACTAACTACCATTGAGTCGCTTCCAACTCAGTGACCTCATTGGGTTTCCACTGCAGTAAATCTTTACAGAAGTAGATTGCTCCATTGTCCTTCTATGGAACAGCTGGTGGGTTTGAACTGCTGACCTTCTGGTAGCAGTTGAATGCCTTAGGATAATACAATAGAATAATGGAATAACAGGGCACATTTAGATTTGGAGTTGGTTTTGATTTATCATCTATGTTCTCCAAATACTAACTTCATGACTTCATGACTCTGGGTAGGGAGACAATTCTGAGTTTCAAGCTATTTCAATCTGTAAAATAGTGTAATAATAACTGCCTCATAAAACAGTTTTAAAATTAGAATGAAAAAAAAAAGTTAGATGAAGTGTTCAATTCAGTGTGTGTCATATAGTAAATGCTAGTTTGGTGTTCCTTGAAACAGACCCAACAATCAAAATTATTTCAAGATTCAAAGGTAATAATTTCTATTAGTGAAATTTTTAATGATAGTTCCTGGGGATATAATTTGGAGAAAGAAGAGTGACCTCTTTTTTCAGTCCCTTCCCAGAACACTGAACTATCTAGCTATCTGTCTGTAATCTAACTATCATCATTTACATAAAAACAGAAAAAAAATGACATTTGTATAATATTAATTGCCTACATGAAACAATGTGCTGAGAATGATTATATAATTTTACTTGAGAATTTAACAAATATTAATTGAACACCTATTATGTGCCAGACACAATATAAATCTGTATTCAATGATACAGATTTTTTGTAGTAAGTATTACAAAAAAAATTGTAAATATTTTGTCCACATTTAAAGCTAGAAAACAATAAAAATGATGAGAACCCTGACTATCTGATCTTAATGATATCATTTCTTTTTCTCCATGCAACTTCCAGTGGCAATAAATGAGTTTACACAAATATAATTATAGAAAAATTATTACAGGACTGAAGTTGTTCGAAATGTTTGTTGGGCCAGTCAGTTCTCATTCAGACTATTTCTGATTTTCTCTCTTATTGATCTGCTTGCTTCACTGTAAGTGGTAACATTATGATAGTGTTTAAATTGCCAGTGTACCAATATCAGTTAAAATCATATTCTTAAAACAAATGGATCTCATTCTAAACAGTAGCACTCTTTTTTTATACATATAGTTTAATGTATTTTAATAGCAAATTTAGAGGAACAGCACAGAAGACAGACAACATTAAAACATGTACTTGCATGTAGGACAACTCAGTTAGAAAAGTATAGTGAATGGATGGAATCTAGTGTATGATAAAAATGCTACAAACACCATTTAGTTTCCATCAATAAGAAATTTACTTATTTAAAAAAAAAATCCAAATGTTGACATTGTCCAGAAAAATTTAACAGGTTAATTTATAATTGTTATAGAGTTGAAACACTGAAACTTGTCTGCTGAAACATTTTGACTTGCATTAATGCTTTATGTCCCTGCATTTATATTAAAAATTCACACAGAAATGAAAATGGAAAAACTGCCAATACCTGATTTCTGTCCCCCACTTTTCCATTCACAACCATATACTTAGGTACCTTTGACCACATGGGGGGAAAATATATATATATATCTAATGTTCAAAACTACCAATAACAGGAAGAATTTTTTTTTTTTTTTTTTAAAGAATGAAATGTTTCCATCATAGTGGATTCTTAAGCACGTTCTCCATATATGCGGCATGCTAGCTGGATGTCTTTTGGCATAATTGTTACATGTTTGGCATGGATAGCACACAGGTTGGTGTCTTCAAAAAGGCCAACCAGATAGGCCTCACTTGCCTCCTGCAAAGCACCAATAGCTGCACTCTGGAAGTGCAGATCTGTTTAGAAGTCTTGAGCAATTTCTCGCACCAGACGCTGGAAGGGAAGTTTGCGAAACAGAAGTTCAGTGCACTTCTGATAACGCCTAATTTCACAGAGTGCCACAGTACCAGACCTGTAACGATGAGGTTTCTTGACCCCTCCAGTACAGGGCTCACTCTTGCGAGCGCCTTTTGTAGCCAGTTGCTTCTTAGGTGCTTTACCACCAGTTGATTTGCGGGCAGTCTGCTTTGTACTAGCCATGGTACAGCGACCTCCTCACTTAACCCCCTTCTCCTTCGGCTGGAGCTCTGCAAGCTATAGGCGGCGCTGGCGTTAGAGAGGGACGGCCAACAGCAGCACTCTTGAGGTAAAAATAAAGATTAACTGTTGTTACCTGATGCACTAGCTATAAGGACTAATTTAATAAACCCCCTGATTGGCCAGCTTATTAGTATTGAAGAACTCATATGTGAACAGATGGACCAGATTTGGCAGGTTTTTTCCAAAAAATCTTTTAAAAAATATATCCTGACAGAATCTGTGCAACACTGCCATATTCCATTTCAGCCAGGCTTGTTTTAACTAATCAAGCTTTCCAAAAACTTAAAAGTGTTACTCAGAATTTGAAGCAAACAGAATTATTTTTTTTCATATGTGTATATATAGCACAAATGTCATGTGAGCCAGTGGCCATGTGGGTTTTGTACATTGCTCAGACCAGGATGGCATGTTTCAAACACTGGCAGGAGCACAGTTCAAGACTAATTGCTCTCAGTTCTGAAGCTTAAGCCAAGAAAAAAGGGAAGGCTAATGGAATGACACTTTCATCACATTATGCATAATAAGTGGGGCTTTAGAGTTGTCCCAGTCATTAATGCTTGAAATTTATTGCTAATGGTAATTAAATATGTCTATTCACTACTTAGGCACTACAATAATGGAGTGATCAAAGAAAGAAGTATTGGACCTGGTACATAGAGTTTCTTAAGTTTCACTGCTGTCAAATCGGATCCAACCCATAGCAACCCCTCCTTGGGTTTCTGAGGCAGTATCACTGTAGCAGTAAATTGCCCAATCTTCCTTCTGAGGAGTGGGTGGTGAGTATATATATATATATATATATATATATATATTATCTACTCTAATTTGTAAGAAAATATTGAAAGGTATATATTTCTATGCTCATGTTATAAATTAGGATGTTGGGTTTAAAATTATTAAATACCTCACCATTATCAACTGGAGACTGGTAGAGTCAGGATTTGAGCTCACACTGTCTAATTTAAAGCTCATAATCTTATCCACCATACTGTCTCTTTCTATATAGGTTAAGGAAAATTAACAGTAGAAAATGAACAAGACCTAATGTTTGTAGTGTCTCATGTAGGAGTGATACAGTGTTTGTAGGAACTATACTAGTTACTTTCTAGGTATTCTACACATAGCAATCTTATTATATAGTTAGTTGGTAATATTATCTCCATGTTCAGATAAAAAGATTAAATAGGATTAAGTAATGTACCTTAGGGAATGTAGTTAATAAGGGTGAACCCAGCACTCAAAACCAGGTTAGTTGTCATCTCATTGCAATCTCTCAAATGAGCCCACCAGAGATCTAATGGTAAGTCCACCCTGGGGAGTTGCTTGATTTCTCCCCCACTTCTACTGCCCACATTCAAACAAATCCCAAATGTTAACAATTTTAACTTTCAAATAAACACAACTTTCACCTTATCTTGCCCAAATTGATAGCCACTTTTCTGTTTAAGCATTCTTTTTATTTATTTATTTATTTCTAGTTGTGATTTGAGTGAAAGTTTACAGAGCACATGCACCTCGCATTCAGGAGTTCATATGCATTCTGTCTCATGACATCGACTACAATTTCCCACATTGTAAAAACTCTCTTCCCAGTTCCCCCACAGCCACCTCTTCCCTGTGTCCTTCCCTCCTATGCAGTCCAGCCCCCTGAGCTGTCTCCTTGTACATACACTTCCCTTCTATCCTCCCATGATTGATCCCTCCAAGGAGTGTATCTACCTAAAGTAAATGTTCAGCTTATATGCCTGTCTTTCATTTGGCTGGAAGCCACAGGAATGGGCTGAATTGCAGACCTGAAGGGCAGCTAGGGGCCATAGTCTCAGGGGTTTCACCAGGCTCTATCAGACCAGCAACCTGGTCCTTCTTTTCCTTTTTTTTTTTTTAATGATTTTACATTTTCCTCCACATTGTTTTCCCACTCCATCCAGGATCTCCTACATAGATCCCTCTCTGAGTGGTTGACAGTGGTAGCCAGGCACCATCTAGTTCTTCTGGTCTCATTGTCATATAGGCTGAGAGCAACATGGTCTACTAGTCTCTGGAACCACTTGTTTCCATGCCTCTTTGGTTCTCTTCATTCTTCTTTGCTCTGGACAAGGAGAGACCCATCGTTGCATCTATATGGCTGCTTTCAAGCTCCCAGTTGCTACTCACCAAAGTGGATGTAAAACAAAGTTTCTGTGTAGTATGTCAATTGAGCTTGATGACTCCTGTGACCATGGTCCTGACCCCACAGGTCCAACTACTCGATCCCTCCAGGTAGCTGACTGTGGCCAGGAAGTGAATACAAACTTATCCCTTGTAAGCTTCACTATATACCTGGCCATTCTTACAAAACATACAAATACACTTGCAGAAACATCATCTGCCAACCCTATACATGGTCATAGGCATACTCCCACCTACATGTTGCTGTTATTTGCCATCGAGTCAGACCCAAATCATAGTGACTCCTCCTTGGGTTTCCGAGGCAGTATCACTACGGAAGTAGATTGCCCAACCTTCCTTCCAAGGAGTAGCTGGTGGGTTTGAACCACCAGCCTTCCAGTTAGCAGTCAAGTGCCTTAGCCACTATGCTACCAGAGCTCCCCCCACATGCATAGACATACCTAATTTTTCAGCCTGACCACTCATCTATCCACCCATAGATCAGTGTTTACCACCAGTGACAATGTAGTACTCTATATGCAAAAGGGCTCATCTTTGTTGTCTGTACCTCCCATGCACCTTTCTATGTCTTCCTCTTCCTCAGTGCCACCATGTTGATCACTTATATTTGGTACACTGCCCTTCCCTTCACCGAAAACAATACTTTCTCTACCTATTAGTAGTATTCTCTCCTCTCCCCTCCACCCCTGGTAACCGACAAAGGAGTTTCTTTCCGTATATAAACACTTCCTTGACTTTTTACAGTGACATACTAATACAGTATGTGTCCTTCTGTGATCAACTTATTTCACACAGCATAATGTCCTCCAAATTCATTCATGTTATGTGTTTTGCCAATTCTACTTTATTCTTTAGGGCTAGACAGTATTCCATTATGTGTATGTACCATAGTTTGGTTACCCATTCTTCTGTTGTTGGGCACCTAGGCTGTTTCAATTTTTTGGCTATTGTAAATAGTGCTGCGATGAACATGGGTGTACATATACCTATTTTTGTCCTGGCTCTCACTTCTTTAGGATATATACCTACTAATGAAATGGCTGGATCAAATGATATTTCTAATTCCAATTTTTTAAGGAATCACTATACTGCTTTCCACAGTGATTGTGTCATTTGACAGTCCCGCCAACAGTTCTTGCCAGCCTCTGTCAGCCTCTGTTGTTTTCTGTCTTGTTCAACTCTGCTATTAGTGCTGGGGCAAGATGGTATCTCATTGTTGTTTTGATTTTCATCTCTCTAAAGGAGCTCTGGTAATGTAGTGCCTAAGGCACTTGACTGCTAACCAGAAGTCTGGCAGTTCAAACCCACCAAGCCATTCCTTGGAAGGAAGGTGAGGCAATCTATTTCTGTAGTGATACTGCCTCGGAAACCCAAGGAAGGGTCTCTATGAGTCAGGTCTCACTCGACGGAACATAACAACAACAACAACAATAATGGATAATGATCATGCACATTTCTTCATGTGTTTGTTGGCTGCCTTAATATCCTCTTTGGTGAAGTGTCTATTTATATCTTCTGCCTATTTTTAATTGCATTATTTGTCTTTTTGTTGTTGAGCTGTTGGAGTTTTCTATAAATTTTAGAAATAAGTCCCTTGTCAGATATGTTGCTGCCAAATATTTTTTTCCCAATCTGTAGGTTCTTTTTCTACTCTTTTGGAGAAGTCTTTGGAAGCACATAACAATTTAATTTTTAGAAGGTCCCATTCATTTAGTTCATTTTCTATTTGTGCATATTGGGTTATGCTTGATAGTCTATTTATGCCGTATTTAAGTACTCCTAAATTTGCCCCTAGATTTTCCTTGAGGAACTTTATAGTTTTAGGATTCACATTTAAGTCTTTGATCTATCTAGAGTTAGCTTTTGTGTGTGGTGTGAAGTACAGATCCTGTTTCATTTTGATTCAATGTAGGCTAATCACAGACACCAGTGATACAAAATACCTGCAATCCTTACAGAAACAATAGAAGACAGACACAGAGTAATCCCTCACAGATACCCAGAAACTATGAGAGAAATATCCAATAAATCTACCATCTAAGGACCATAGTCCTGGGGGACACCAGGCTCAATTGGCACAACAAAATACATAAAAGCCTTGTTCCACATCCTACATTGACAAGTAGTGACTGGGGTCTTAAAATATTTCAGGTGACCATCTAAGATGCAGCTAATGGTACCCTAGCATCGGAAGCTAAGGAGAGTACAAAAGACCAAGGACATTAGGAAACAATCAGCCCTAGGACACTATGGCCTTTGAGACCAGAAGAACTAGATGGTGCCCAGCTACCAAAGCCAACCACTCAGGAAAGGATAAAATCTGGAGATCCTGGATAAAATGGGAGGAAAAATGTGGAACAAAAACTCAATAATGACCAGAATTACTGGTCAGATGGAGTCTGATGAGATCCCCAATACTATGGCCCTGGAATACATTCTGTGCCTTGAATAAAACTCACTCCCAGGGGCTGGCTCTCAGCCCAATAGTTAACAAGATGTACATGCAGACAACTCAACCCAGGATGATGCACCCACATACTCTATTGCTCTCTTAGAGCAATACACCACAGGGCATCAGAGGGGCAACATTAAAACTGAGGGAATGCAGGACAAACAGACTGCATAAATATGAGTGGCACAGGGGCAGGGTTAGTGGGCAGGCAGGAGAGAAGACTGGGAGTGAAACTAAATGTACACATAACATTGAGTGTAAAACAAGCTCTTAAAATAAAAAATAAAATTAAAAAAAATTAATTTGTAATAAACATTTAATTTTCATTTATCACTTTCTTAAAATGCATTTTAAAATATTGACTTCCACCTGAATGAATGAAATGGACACATTACTAAGAAATGAGCCAAACAGTCAAGATTTATCATTATCTGGTCACCTAGTCTACTGTACATGGTTTAATCATAG
>NW_006921835.1:1443259-1459997 GCF_000298275.1 Orycteropus afer afer
GAGATATCCTTGCTCCTCAGCACTTGAAACAGTTCCTTCGCAGTTGACTTTCCCAATGCTACACGTTGTCTAATGTCCCGACTGCTGCTTCTGTTAGCATCGATTGTAGAACCAAGCAACGTGAATTCCTTAACAACCTCAATCTTCTCTCCATTGATTGTGATGCTGCTCATTGGTCCAGTTCATACAAAGATGCACAGACATTTGAGATAGCAGATGACCCACATAAAAAAAAAAAAAAAAAAGGTTTAATTGATAAAATTGAATTAAAATTATAAGATATGTTTATACAATAAAACTGAAGATGGATATTAGAAATCACATTGTCTATTTCTTCTCTTAGAGACCCCTACAAATGAGCCATGTCTGAACTTGGATTGTTAATTTTTTCTACAATCAAACTGCCCATCTTAAAGTGGTCTAATTGAATCATTTAATTATGTTTAAAATTAGTTCTCTTTACTAGCCCATATATGTTTATCTAACAAATTTTTCTAACGAAAAAAATTCATATGTATGAATTTGTAAAGAAAATTGAGAAATAAGAAAAAAAATTAAAAACAGAAGGATGAGAAAAAGGAAGCAAGGAAGGAACAAAGGAATGAATGAACAAAAGAATGAAAGAGGAAAGAAGAGCTATATGTATATTTACATGCATTTGTTGTTGTTAGTTGCCAACTCATGGTGACCTTATATATAACGCAATGAAGTGTTGCCAGGTCCTGTGCCACCTTCATGATTGTCTGCAGTCTGAGGCTACTTTTTATGGCTATTGTACATGCTTTCCTCACTTATACACATGGTTGGTTTCCAAAGACTAGGTCATTATGCAAATCTGTGTTATGGGAAAATAGAGAATGACCACATCAGATTGTAAAATGGAAGAATGACTGTACCATTACAGAACTGCCAAATTACATCATTGCATAACAGTCAAATTGTATCTTTGCATAATTGCCAAACCACTGAGAATCATGGCCTTGCTAGTTGACATATAACTTTAGCCAATACAGTGAGCATTACTCTCACCTCTAACGTGGCATTTGGTTACTGCCAATCATATATCTTTAATGTGAAAAATAGTGAGATTGTAGGTCTTTCACTGTTGTAAATGCAAAATGCCAGATAATGAGATAATCAATAAGTGAGGAGATGGTGTATGAATTTATTCATTTATGTATTAAAAAAAAAAAAAAAAAAAAACCTGCCATCGAGTTGATTCCAACTCATAGTGAGCTCCATTGGGTTTCTGAGACAGTAAATCTTTACAAAAGTAGATTGCCCAGTCTTCCTTCTATGGAGTGGTTTATGAGTTTGAACCCCCAACTTTCTGGTTAGTAGTGTTTATATTATCTTGTGGATCCTGTTGTTGATTCTTTACCCTCCCACCCTACCACTTCTTTCTTACTGTTGTTGTTGTTGTTGTTATGTGCCGTCGAGTTGGCCCCGACTCATAAGTTAAAAACCTTAGTATTAGCTTTCTGTGTCTTCCCTTCATTCTCTCTACCATTTATATCCTCCTGCCATATTGATCTCCTAAAATATTTCCCAATTCTTATCTCATTCCCTTCAACCCTACACTCATAAATTGAGTCCAGGTCACCAATTCTACCTGGATTACTACAACAACCTCCTCCAAATTTGATTCTCTCTCTCTGGTTTGAGTAGTCCCAATTATATTCTGTAGTTTACCATAGTGAGCTCTGGTAGCGTAGTGCCTAAGGCACTTGACTGATAACCAGAAGGCTGGTGGTTCAAACCCACAGCCACTCCTCGGAAGGAAGGTTGGGCAATCTACTTCTGTAGTGATACTGCCTCGGAAACCCAAGGAGGGGTTGCTGTGAGTCAGGTCCAACTCGATGGCACATAACAACAACAACAGATTACCATAAGAATATCACCTTCAAGCAAGTTTGGTCAAACTACCTCCTTTATAAGAACTCTACATGGTTTTCCTGTTCTTGGGATAAAATCCAAACTTTCAGAAGTAGTTACAAGACCTTGGAGATCTTGGCTTACTTATTTCTCCAACATAATATTATGCAATATTCTAACTTGTACTTTACATCTCAAACACGCAAGGCACCTTAAATATACAATATTATTTTTTTATGCCTCAAATATACAATAATTTTCTTTTCTTTTCTTTATTGTACCTTGGCATTTCTCAGGCTGAGTTCCTCTGGAAAAAATAAAATAATAAAAAACCTAGAGGAAATTATCTGAATGTAAGTGATTTATCTGAGAGGTGATTCAGGAAGCCAGTGCAATTGTGTTACGGAGCACATTACTGCCTTGAGCAACTGAGGATAAATCCTACCACTGACCTCCGGAGACTGTGTAGAATACAGCTCCCCTGCGTAGTGTCACGTAGGTAGGAAGAGCTGAGGTATTTATCCATCATTTCTCATTTTCATTCTTGAAGGTCACTTTTAGGGCTCCCTGCCACTTCTGGCCTATTCTGATGAGGGGCAAACCTGGAACGACCGATCCATGAGGCACCAAAGACATAATTCCTAGGTCCATAATATTTTTAGGGGCTCACTAAAATATTTTAATTCAAGTTCAAGAGAAAATAAAATGAGCATAATTCATTCTGGGTTATCTTTGTCTGTCTAAGATCACAATAGTAAGTAAAAACAACACACTGCCATCAACTCAATTCTGACTCATAATGACCTCTTTTGGGTTTCTGAGGTGGTAAATCTTTACAGAAATAGATTGCCCAGTCTTACTTCCACAGAGTATCTGGTGGGTTGAATCACCAACCTCCTGGTTAGCAATCAAATGCCTTAGGTATTATGCCAGTAGAGCCCCTTACAGTGGTAAATAGCAAAATGAAATGTTATACTATTGTTTTTTTGTTCTTTGGTTTGCTTTCTGTTTTATTTTGTTCTTTGTGTGTGTGTGTGTGTGTGTGTGTGTCTATTTGTTTTTGGAGGAAGTGTTCCTTGATCTCATGTCTGAATTAAATATCCTGTTTCTGTACTTTGAAATCTCCTTATATTTCCCCTATCACAGTGTTTTTCATATTGGTATTTCATCTTTAGTTGCCTTCTGTGATAATTGGGATTGTGTGTCAACTTGGCTGGACCACCATTCTGAGTGGTTTAAGCAGTTGTGATGTGGCTTTTCCCATGATGAGATTGGATGAACATGTTTTCAAAAGCAAACCTGTTGAAAGGGAATTTCCCTAGGCATGTGGCTTGCTTCCAATATATATATATGGACATCCTGGGAAAATGAGAGACTCTTCTGTGGATCTGGGTCCTGTTGTGCTATGTACTACTGTCCATGAGCAAACAAATCACCATTCTGCTTGGTGTTCCTGGATTCATCATCAGTTAGGGTCAACAGCCAGTTTGCTGCCTGCCAACCTTCAGCTCTTCAGCCCCTGCAGCTACATGAGTTGGGGAAAGCTTCCAGTTTGACGTTTGATTCAGGAACTTGGGACTTGGAAGCTTCTATAAGTGTGTGAACTATTTTCCTAAGATAAATTTTTGTCTTTCTATATATATAAGCTTTACTGGCTTTGCTTCTCTAGAGAACCCAGCTTAACACATCTTCTTATCCTCTACTAGACTTTAAGTCCTGTGAGGGAAGTGTCCACATTGGTCTGGTTCCTTACCTTTTCCCCAGTGTAGTCACAGTGGTTAGCACAGAGTAAGTAGTTAATTAATATCTGATAAGTTGAACTAATGAGTAATCATGAACTTATTCTTAACTTGGGAAATTGTATTTGAAATCAGATTGTCAAAAAAATGTACTGTTTCATGTTTTGTCAAGCTGATTAGGGCTGGATACTGTTTCCTGGAATTGTCTTCACTATATAGTTCTGGGTATGATTTACTCAAAGATGAAAGTGCATAATATTTGGAAAGGCAGAAGTGAAGCAAAAGCTACTAAAAATTGAATGTCACTTCAGTCAACCAAAGTGACAGAGAAGTGCCCAGTGGACTGGGATATTTCTCATTCTTCTATGTTTCATATTCAGCTCATTTTCCTGATACCTGGCCATACTGGCAAAGAGTGGAATCAGGCCCACCATTAAGAGATTGGCTGTTGAACATCAGAAGAAGTGACTACACAGAATGAGCAGAGGTGATCCCAGAAATGGCAGTTTCAATAAACCTTTCCAGGAGATATCCCTTCACAGTTCCTCTTTAGGGTTCAAATGTACTTTTTTTTTTTTTTTTTTTTAATATTTCTCTGCAAGCTTCAACTTGCTTTAGACATAGTGGTTGTTGATGGTTCTCTGAACTTCTTACTGCCTACTTCCATATTTTCCCATATTTTTTTATGTCTCCTACGTCCATTATACCCACAATGTGTATGATACATCTGTTTCTCTCCCTGACCCTAACTGATACAGGCAGTGAAATATTTAATTGCAAAGACGTGCCATAGCATATTAAATGTCTCCCACATTGTCACGTATTTAACTTCTTCTCACCTTTTCAATTTTGAAACTGTAATAACCTTACACACAAATCTTTATCTACATCTCTGAATACTTTCCAATGTTGACTTTGATATATTCTTCAGGCTATAAAACCCCTACTTTGTATGTGTTTTATTCTTTTGGTAAACATTTTTGAAAGAGAATTATTGGAATTGTGCATGTTTTGTGTTTAGAAATACTTTTGTTACAGAATGTTTAATTAGAATATTTTTTACCAGCCTTGGTTGAACCATAGTATATAGAGAAGTAAATAAATGGCAAGTATTTCCTCAATCCATTTATGCATTAGATCACCATTACAGAGCCTATTAAGGATATAATAAATAGTTTTGTAACCCAAATAGAACTTTTAATCTGAAGATGTAAAACATTTGTGGTTGAACTGGTTTGACCAAGAGAAATATTTTTGAGAAAATTTCTCACTATGCATTTCTGCTGCCATGAAGAACATGGGGGTGGTGAGGGTAATATGAAGGCAATATTTCCCTTTTCTTCAACCCTAGTGAGTGGAAAATTCAAAGATCCACATGGAAAAAAGTGATATTTATTACCTGAACTTTTTTGGGGGGGTTAATGAGGGAGGAGAGATGAAAATTATAACCCCATATCCAAAAGGCTGAACATGAAAACATGAGTTGGTGCTGGAATGACTTGTTTAATGGCAGAATTAGGAAAAATGGTGTATTAGTCTATGTTCTCTAGAGAATCAAAACCAGTAAAGCTTAAATAGATAGAAGACAGATAATAGATAGATAGATAGATAGATCATAGATTTATATAAATTTATCTTAGGAAAATTGCTTGCACAGTTATAGAGACTGGCAAGCCCCATGTTCCTGGATCAAGGGGAAAGCTGGAGACTTTTTCTGACTCACACAGCTGTAGGTGCTGACAAAGCCAAAATTGGCAGACAGTATGACAGACTGCTGATTTTGCCAGATGATGAATCCAAGCTCATCATGCAAAATGGCAGAGTTTTGGTTCACAGGACAGTTGTAAGCAGTACAACAGGATTCAGTTCCCGAATTTTCTCAGGACATCCATACATATATTGGCAGTAGGCCATACTCCTAAGGAAGCATCCTTTCCACTGATTGGTTGCTCAAAGCATATATATTAGATCTCATCATGGGAATGACCATATCATAATTGCTTAAATAACTCCAGCCAAGTTGACGCACAACCTTAACTATCACCATAAACTTCTTGTTAACTTGGCACTTGTTGACCATATATAATAAACCTAACTTAAGAATTTGGTCTCGAGAGAGTGGGGTACTCCTCTTACAGATATATATAATGTGGACAGGAGTGGAGTACATCCTTGACCCAAGATCCCTGTGCTGAGCCCTGGCAGAGAGACCCCAGTAGAGAAACACTGGCAGAGGGATGGCAACAGTAGAGCTGAGAGACTGGCATGAGACAGCAGTAGGATTACCAGCCCATGGAGCAAGAAAGTTGAATGCCTTTGGCCAGGAAGATTCTTGGTGGAGTGGGTTACCTTTGGACATTAATTGGCAGAAGCTGAGAGACCAAGGACATAAGAAGCAGAGTTGCCTCATCCTCAAAGTGTAGGGCCATGGCCTCTGAGAGTGGAACCACAACAGCCTCCTGGGTCAAAGAGTCAGACCTTCACCAATTTGATTCTAGAGTGTGGAGCTGCTGTTCATGAGGGCCCAAAGGGCTACATTGGCTGCCTAGAAGTGAGAGGGCAGGACTACCATGACCAAGAGGCAGAAGAATGGGGCCTTCCATGCCAAGGGGTGAGGTCACCACTCAGATGGACTAGGAGGCTTGGGCTATCCAATGAAGGAGCTATGTCCAGGTGCCAAGTTGACAAGAGGTGGCATAGTGGTAGTTAAGGTTATATGTTAACTCAGCTGGGCCTGGTTTTGAGTGGCTGGGGAGCTAGATGTAGTTATTGCCCATGATGAGACTGGTAATCAATTCCATGGTGGCATCTACTGGAGCAATTGAGAAGCTGCCTTATGTAAGTGGTTTGCTTTCAGTATATATGAAGACAGCTTTGAGAAACATCTCTGAGCTTTTTGGCGTGCTTGAATTCTGCATATGGCAAAGTCTTCATTCAGCAGTCTGCCATATTTTCTACCGATCTTGGGATTATTCTGGTAGTGTAATGCCTAAGGGACTTGACTGCTAACCAGAAGGCTGGTAGTTCAAACCCACCAGCCACTCGTTGGAAGGAAGGTTGGGTAATCTACTTCCCTAGTGATAGCACCACGGAAACCCAAGAAGGGGTCACTATGAGTCAGGTCCAACTCAACAGCACATAACAACAACAAACAACAACCATGTTGTCTGCTAATCTTGGGACTGTGTCATATTACTTAATGACCTTGGGATTATAAGCCTCAGCAACCAGCAGCTGTCTGAGTTAAGAGAAGTCTCAAGCTCCAGTGAGCTAGGAGCAAGTGGAAGAGCTGAAGTTCAAGGTGGAGGGGTCTTCAATCAGCTCCTAGAGTTGGGACTTTGAACTTGGACTCCTCGTCACCAAAACTGTAAGGGAATAAATCCCTGTTTGTTAAAGCTATCCATTTGTGGTATATTGTCTGTTAGAGTAGTTCTAGAGAAGCCTTGGAAGGATCTGTTCTTACAGAGACTAGTATGACCCATGAACCAGATGTTAGTCACTTTGTAGAGATGCAACTTAGAATCATTTTCAGAGGAATTTTGACAAGAAAAACACATAGAGATAGGGGAGGGCGCCAGTAGAAAGTGTTCCATTGGAAAGATGGCAAAATGTCATGGACTAAGGACTGGAATAATAAGTAAGCTAGAGAAATGTTAATTCCTCCCAGAAATCTACTTTGGATGTTCCCACTAAGAAATCAACCCACAGAAACATCGATGGGAGAACAAGCCATCTGCAAAAGTCATCATTCCTATACACCATTACAAGATCACAAATGTAGCAGTCCAGTAAGTCCTATTTTTAGCCTTTTATATCATCCCCTCTGCCTTTTTAACACCTATGAAGTTAGAAAGGTCAGAAACAAAAGCTAGAGAAGAGTCATGGAAATAAGAAGGAAAGCAATATCAGCTAAAGAATCAAGAAGATGGTGACCAGACTCTTCATCCATTATTGCTGGCATCACAGACTCAAGCTGTACCAGACTGAGTGAGATGTTATTTGTTGTTGTTAAGTGCCGTCAAGTCACTTCTGACTCATAGCAACCCCATGCACACCAGAACAAAACACCACCCAATCCTGCGCCAGCTCCAAAATCCTTGCTATACTTGAGCCCATTGTCACAGCCACCATGTCAACCCATCTCATCGAAGGTCTTCCCCTCTTTTGTCTACCCTTCACCTTACCAACCATGACATCTTTCTCCAGGGAATTGTCCCCTCTGAAAACATGACCAAAGTTGGTGAGATGAAGTCTGGCCATCCTCGCTTCCAAGGAGCATCTTGGCTGCACTTCCTCCAGGACAGATCTATTAGTTCTTTTGGCAGTCCATGGTACCTTCAGCATTCTTAACTAGCACCACATCTCCAAAGCATTAACTCTTCTTAAGTCTTCTTATTCATTGTCCAGCTCTCACATGCATATGAGGCGATTGGAAATATCATGGCCTGTGTCAGGTGCACCTTAGTCCTCAAGGAGACATCCTTGCTCCTCAGTACTTGAAAGAGTTCCTTCACAGCTGACCTGCCCAGTACCACATGTCATCTATTGTCCTGACTGCTGCTTCTATTGGCCTCGATTGTGGAACCAAGCAATGTGAATTATTTGACAACCTCAATCTTTTCTCCATTTATCATGATTCTGCTTATTGGTCCAGTTGTGAGCATGTTTGTCTTCTTTATCTTGAGATGTAATCCATACTGCAGACTGTGTTCCTCAATCTTCATCAGTAAGTGCCTCAAGTCATCCTCACTTTCAGCAAGCAAAGTTGTATCATCTGCATATCTCAGGTTGTTAATGTGTCTTCCTCCAATCCTGATACCACATTTTTCTTCATATAGCCAGCTTCTCAGATTATGTGCTCAGCATATCGATTGAATAAATATGGGGAAAGGTACAGCCCTGATGCACTACCTTCCTGATTTTAAACCATGCAGTGTCCCCTTGTTCTGTTTGAACAACAGTTTCCTGGTCAAGGTGCAGGTTCCTCATGAGTACAATCAATAGTTTAGGAATTCCCATTCTTCTCAATGTTATCCATAATTTGTCATCCATACAATCAAATGCCTTTGCATAGTAAATAAAGCACAAAGAAACATCTTTCTAGTATTCTTTGCCTTGAGCCAAGATCCATCTGACAACAGCTATGATATCCCCTGTTCTACGTCCTCTTCTGAATCCAGCTCGCACCTCTGGAAGCTCTCTGTCAATATACTGCTGCAACCATTTTTGAATTATTTTCAGTAAGATCTTACTGGTGTGCGATATCAATGGTATTGTTTTATAATTTCCACATTCTGTGGGATCACCTTTCTTTGGAATGGGTACAAATATGGATCTCTTCCAGTCAGTTAGCCAGGTAGCTGTCTTTCAAATCTCTTGGCATAACCATGTGAATGCCTCCAGTGTGGCATCCATTTGTTGAAATATCTCAATGGGTATTTCGTCAATTCCCAGAACATTGTTCTTCACCTATTCCTTCATTGCAGCTTCAACTTTCTCCTTCAGTACCATTGGTTCTAGATCATATGCCACTTCCTGAAATGGATGAAGATCGACCAGTTCTTTTTGGTACAGTGACTGTGTATTCCTTCCATCTTCTTTTGATGTTCTCTGCATCATTCAATGTTTTGCCCTTAGAATCTTTCAATATTGCAACTCGAGGCTTAAATTTTTTCCTCAGTTCTTTCAGCTTGAGAAATGCTGAGCGTGTTTTTCCCTTTTGGTTTTCAAACTCCAGATCTTTGCACATTTCATTATAGTAATTGGCTTTGTCTTCTAGAGCTGCTCTTTGAAATCTTCAGTTCAATTCCTTTATCTTGTCATTTCTTCCATTTGCTTTAGCTACTCTCCACTCAAGGGCAACTTTCAGAGTCTCTTCTGTCATGCATTTTGGTCTTCTCTTCTCTTGTTGTCTTTTCAGTGACCTCTTGTTTTCTTCATAATGATACTCTTAATGTCATCCCACCATTCATCTGGTTTCCAGTCATAAGTGTTCAATGCATCAAATCTGTTCCTTAGTTCATCTCTAAATTCAGGAGGGATATATTCTAGATCATATTTTGTCTCTCATGTACTTGTTTTAATTGTCTTTAACTCCAAGTTGAACTTGCATATGAGCAGTTGATGGTCTGTTCCACAATCAGCTCCTGGCCTGGTTTTGGCTGAAGATATTGAGCTTTTCCACTGCCTCTTGCCACAGATGTAGTCAATCTGATTCCTGTGTGTTCCATCTGGTGAAGTCCACATGTACAGCCACCATTTGTGTCGTTGAAAAATAGTGTTTGCAATGAACAAGCCGTTGGTCTTGCAAAATTCTACCATGCAAGTTCCAGCATTATTTCTGTCACCTAGGCCAAATTTTTCAACTTCCGGTGATTCTTCTTTGTTTCCAACTTTTGCATTCCAGTCACCAGTGATAATTAACACATCCTGATTGCATGTTCGGTAAATTTCAGACTGCAGAAATTGATAAAAATCTTCAGTTTCCTCATTTTTGGCTTTGGTGGTTGTTGCATAAATTTGAATAATAGTCGTATTAACAAGTCTTCCTTGTAGGCGTATGGATATTATGCTATCACTGACAGCATTGTACTTCAGGACAGATCTTGAAACATTCTTTGTGATGATGCATGCCACGCCATTCCTCTTTAAACTGTTGTTCCTGGCATAGAAGATCAGATGCTTTTCTAATTCAAAATGGACAAGGGGACTGGAACAGATCAAGGAGTCAGCTGCAGGGACCCAGGTGAGGAGAGAGAACCCAGGCCACCCACTATAAGCAGCGAGCCAGGAATCAAGGAGAGGAAAGAAAAGGCAAAGGGGAATGTAACAAATTGAAGAGTTAGCTGCAGGGATCCAAGTAAGGATGGTTGGAGGGGTTTCCAACAGATAAAGGAGACAAACTTGTCTGTTGGTTTGTCCTACTGTGGTGATGTGTTGTTGTGAGTCTTAAGGCTGTGCCACTGGTGTTTCAAACCCAGTGGAGTGCACCTGTTGCACAGGTATCAGCCTGGCTTGCAAACTGAGACAGACTAGGAAGTAGGAGGAGGCCATCCACTTCTCCAAGAATTTCCCAGGGAAAACCTTATGAATGGCAAAGAAACACTGCCTGATACATTACTGTGCAACTTTATGAATAGCCCAGAAACATTGTCCAATACAGAGGAGGAAGATGAATCACTGAGCTTAGAAAGCTCTCAAAATAGGACTGAAAAAGAGCTGCATTATCAGAGTAAAATCAGTCTTACTCATATGGATAAGGTAAAGCATTTGAGACCTCCATTTGCTGATGTGGCACCACTCAAATTGAAGAGAAACAGCCACAGACATCCATTAATCATCGGAACATGAACTGTACAAAGTATGAATCTAGGAAAATTGGAAGTTGTCAAAAATGAAATGAAATGATAAAGATTTATATGCTAGGCATTAGTGAGCTGAAATGAACTGGTTTGGGCCATTTTGAATCGGACAACCATATGAGTGAGGGGAGAAGATACTATTTTAAATAATATTCAGAATTTTCATATTAAAATTTGCCTCATATTATAACAACAAAACTGTGATCATTCATGGGGCTAAAATGACCAGGAAGAAAAAAGTTAATATATAAAAATCACCAAAAAATTATAGCAGACTGAGATTTACCTGGAAAGGCAAGAAAGAATGAGACCACAAATTTAGATTAAAGAGTGAAAAATGCTTTCTGTTAGAACCATCTAGAATTCAGTACTTATAATTATAATGATCATGGTTGATTTTATTCATAAAAACAAATGCATCACAGCAGACTCTCAGTTCTATAGAGACAATTGTGGTATGTCTTCATATATTATAAAAGGATAAATTTACTAAAAAAGAAAGAAAGAAAATCAGAGTCTCGTATTTGTTATATGCCTGGGCATAAATTAGTATTAGATTTGCAGCCTTATGAGATCTCGGACTTAACTTCTCTAAAAAGGCAGAGTAGGTGACATACATGTCTACAGATCTACTTTGGTGCAACTTGCTTTTTGGACATTTTCAGTGAAACCAATTAAATATTTTTTTTTTCATTATTTGTTTTCATAGGTACAAATTGGTGGTAGTTTAATACTTGATTATTATTTCATTAGTTATTATTGCATTTTTATAACCATCTTTTTAATTTTGAAAATTAAGTGGCATTATAAAATATTTGCTATAGTAACATAAATGTTTCATTTCTTTTTGTTTTAAAATTTACAGTTAAATGTACTCTTTAATACTCCTTCAAGTTTATGAATATTTTCCTGTTGATGATCTTTTGGTCATGTTATTCTCAGAAGGGAAATGAATCTTTACTTCTACCTATACCCTAAACGGACAACACAGATAATCAGATTTATTGTGAGTGCCTAGTTTAAATGTGCAATAATGGTATTCAGTTCTGACTGAAAGCATTATGATCAATAGAACTCTTCTGCACTGGCAAAGAGATATTTTGTTTTTGTTTAAGACAAAATTATATTCAATGACCATCAATGTAATATGCCAAAAGGCATGCATTTTAAATTGGAGTGCTTATCTGTTCCTGGACAAGGAAAACAACTTACCACTAAGAAGAAATGCATTGTAAGTGAAAGACATCAATAAATAAAAAAAAATCAATTTACAAATAGAGGACATTATTGTTGGTGACTTAAAGAAGTAGAAAGAATATTGACCATTATGGAACTGGGCTTAAGTTTCAGTTTATTTGCTTACAAGCTTTGATCTTGGGCAAGTTATTTAATCTTCTTATCTATGTCACTCTGTAAGAAAAGGAATAAAATTACTAATATGCATTTAGAGACTGCTGTAGAGTTTAGAAAAATTTCCAAAGCTATTTTCTCATTCCAATTTACTCTTGTTAAAAACCTATTAATTTCCTTATTTGGTTCTTGTTGTTAGATACTGTTGAGTCATCTCTGACTCATAGTGACCTACGTACAACAGAACGAAGCACTGCTCTGCCCTGTGCCATCCCCACAAACCTTGTTATGCTTGAGCCCTTCATTGCAGCCACAATATCAATCCATGTCATTTAGGGTGTTCCTCTTCTTCACTGACAATCTAGTTTACTAAGAATGATATCCTTCTCCAGGGACTGGTAACTTCCCACAACATGATCAAAATACATGATATGAATTCTGGCCATTCTCGTTTCAAAGGAGAATTCCAGCTGTACTTCTTCCAAAACAGATTTGTTCTTCTGGCAGTCCATGGTAATTTCAGTATTCTTCATCAACACCACAATTAAAATACATCACTTCTTTGTCTTCCTTATTCATTGTCCAGCTTTCAAGTGCATGTGAGACCATTGAAAATACCATGGCTTGGGTCTGGCACACCTTAGTCCTCAAAATAATATCTTTGCTCCTTAATACTTTAAAGAGGTCTTTTGCAGCAGATTTGTCCAGTACAATAAACTCAAAAAACTCACTACCATCGAGTCAGATCTGACTCATAGCAACCCCTCCTTGGATTTCTGAGGTGGTGTCACTACGGAAGTAGATCGTCCAACCTTTCTTCCAAGGAGTGGCTGGTGGGTTTGAACCACCAGCCTTCTGGTTAGAAGTAAAATGCCTTAGGCACTAAGCCACCAGAGCTCCAGTCTAGTACAATACTTTTTCTAATGTCTTGACTGATGCTTCCATGAGTGTTTGTGGTGGTTAAGTTTGTGTGTTAACTTGGCTGGGCCTGGTTGAGTGGCTGGACAGCTAAATGTAGTTATTTCCCATGGTGAAATTGGTAATTAAGTCCAAGGTGGAATCTATTGAAGCATTGGGTATATGGTCTGCTTCCCGTATATAAGAAACAACTCTGGGAATGGTCTCTAGCTTATGGCATGCTTGAACCCTGCATGTAGCTATGTTGCTGTTCAGCATCTGCCATGCTCTGCAGATCTTGGAACTTTCAATGGACTTGAACCAATGGGCTGCCATGTAGTTCGGTAGCATCGGAACTGTGCCATTTTATTTGTTGACCTTGGGCTTGTTAGCCTCAGCAGGCAGTAGCTGCCTGAATGAAGAGATGTCTCTTGCTTCAATGGGCCAGGTTCAAGAGGCAGAGTTGAAGCCTAAGGTCAAAGGGCTTTCACGCAGCCCCTAGAGCCTGGCACTTTGAACTTGGACTTCTAGCCTCCCAAACTGTAAGAGAATAAACTCCTGTTTGATAAGGCCATCCCTTTTGTGATATATTTTCTGTTAGAGCAGCACAGAGGTAACCGGAACAGCATTGATTGTGGATCTAAGTAAAATGAAATCCATGACAACTTCCATCTTTTCTCCATTTATCATGATGTTTCTTATTAGTCCAGTTGTGAGGATTTTCTTTTTCTGTGTTTTGAGGTGTAATTCACACTGAAGGCAGTAATCTTTTATCTTTATCAGTAGGTACTTCAAGTCATCTTCACTTTCAGTAAGCAAGGTTGTGTTATCTGTATCTCTCAGATTGTTAATGACTCTTCTTCCAATACTGATGTCTCATTTTTCTTCATAAAGTCCATCTTCTTAGATTATTTTTTCAGCATGCCAATTGAATTATGGTAAATGGACACCACCCTGACACACACTATTCCTGATTTTAAATCATGCAATATTCCCTTCTTCTATTTGAACTATAGCTTCTTGGTCTATGTACAGGTTCCTTGTGAACACAATTAACTGTTCTGAAAACGTCATTCTTCCCCATGTTACCCATAATTCGTTATGATCCACACAGTCAAATGCCTTTGCATAGTTAATAAAACACAGGTAAACATCATTATGGAATTCTTTACTTTCAGCAAGACCCATCTGATATCAACAATGTTGTCTCTGGTTCCACACCCTTTTCTGAATCCATCTTGAATTTCTTATCAATATGTTGCTGCAACCATTTTTGAATTATCATTAGCAAAATTTTACTTGTGTGTGATATTAATGGTATTTTTTGATAATTTCCACATTTGGTTAGGTAACCCTTCTTTGGAAAGGGCTTAAGTATGTGTCTTCTCCAGTCAGTTGGCCACAAAGTTGTCTTCCAAATTTCTTGGCATAAACAAGTAAATGCCTCCAACATGACATCTGTTTTTTGAAATATCTCAATGGATATTCTGTCATTTTCTGGAGCCTAATTTTTCACTAATTCTTTCAATGCTGCTTGGCTTTCTTCTTTAAATATCTTTGGTTCTTAATCATATGCTACCTCCTGAAATGTTTGAATCTCGACCGAATTCTTTGGGTACAATGCCTCTGTATATTCCTTCCATCTTCTTTTGATGCTTTCCACATAGTTCAGTATTTTACCCTTAGAATCATTCAGTTTTGCAACTTGAGGCTTGACTTTTTCCTTCAGTCTTTCAGCTTGAGAAATACTCAGTGTGTTCTTACATTTTAATTTTCTAATTCCAATTATAAACTTTACTTTGTTTTCTCAAGCCACCTTTTGAAATCTTCTGCTCAGCTCATTTGTTTGATCATTTCTTCCACTGCTTTAGTGACTCTGAGTTCAAGAGCAAGTCTCATAGCCTTTTCTGACAGCCATTTTCGTCTTTTCTTCCTCTTATTTCTTTTTTATTGACCTTTTGCTTTCTTCATATATGATATAATATCAACCCAGAACTTGTCTGGTTTTCTGTCATTGGCGTTCAGTGTGTCAAATCTATTCTTCAAATGGTCTTTAAAATTCAGGTAGGACACACTCAAGGCCTTATTTGGATCTTGTGAACTTGTTTTTAATTTTTTTTAGCTTCAACTTGACCTTGCATATGAGCAATTGATAGTCTGTTCCACAGTCAGATCTTGGCCTTGTTCTGACTGATGATATTGAGCTTCTCCATTCCCCTTTTCCACAGATGCAGTTGATTTTATTTTACAAATAAAAATAAATAAATAAAATTTACATAAATTTAGTGATTTTTATATGGTCATATAGAAATTTAGTGATGAAGTTGGGTTTTCTGACTATTTTTGTTAAAGCTCTTCATGTAACAAAACGACTCCTGGAATGCAAATACTTTATCATTTATCTTTTTATGTCTGATTTGTTACTTTGGCTGACATCAGCTAGGTAGGTGATCCTTCTGCACCACATGATGTTAGCTAATGCCATAGTCATCTAGTGTATGTGGACTGGAATATCAATGCTGGCTTACCTACATGACAGAATCTGATGTGTGTGTTGATTGATACTTCACCTGAGTAATGAAACAGAGTGTCTACACAGTTTCTCCAAATGTGTTGGACTGATCACAACATGGTATTTGCTTTTCGAGAGGCAGAATCCCAAAAAAAAGAGTTCAAAAAGACCAAGAATGAAGCTGAAAGGCCTGTTATGATCCAGCCTTCAAGGTAAAGCACACTCCTTCCATCACGTCATCACAGTGTATTGGTTACAGAGGGCCAGGCCAGATTCAGTGTGAAAGAGAGCTACATGGGGCATGAATACTTTGATACTGGAATCATTTGGAGAAAATCTTGGAGACTACTAATGTAATGATTATAAAATTGTTACATAAATTATCTGTGAGATATTATCTATCATAATTATTTCAAAGTGTGGTTTGCAATGTGAAAGGAAAATAAAAACAATGACCTACTAAAGTAGAATTATTTGTATCTATCTCTTTTGTTTCTAGATAAAAATGACCATACAAGTTGTTTATAGGAATCTGAATAAATCATGTTAGCATGTCTTTCTGTTCCCTTACTTATATTTAAAATAGAGGATAAGAGCACAGTTTTCAAAGTTTTGCCTGTGTTAAAAATCCTGGCTCCACTGATTACTATCTGTGTAACTCTGACACAGTGATGGATAATGTGGTTATCACATTACCGAGCTTCAGCACACTTGTTAGTAAAATAGAGAACAATAATAAGTAGGTATGAAATAGATATCTACTTCTCTACCTAATTGTTAGGTTTAAATATTATAGTGTATTAAGAACACTTAGCATGAATTCTGAAAGGTAGTGAGTTATTAAATATATGGTAGATATGTATTCAGACAACAATTAAGAATATAAGTAAGAATAAGAATATAAGTAAGATTAGGTTCCGGCAAGATGGCGGACTAGGCAGAAGGATTGCACAGACCCTCTTCAACAAAGAAAAGGGAAACCAATTAACACAGACACAGAAGAT
>NW_006921835.1:1463152-1468241 GCF_000298275.1 Orycteropus afer afer
ATTGTAAATTTTGGTCAATGACATGAGACAAAGTATATGTGAACTGCTGTATGAAAAGTGAATTTACTCTGTAAATCTTCACCCAAATCAAAATAAAATAAAAAAATAAATATATATAAGTAAGAATATAAATTTTATGCTATGAACTCAGGTAGCAAGAAATGACATTTTATTTTTTCTAAATGGAATTGAATTCTTATTTCAAGGCTTCATTCTACAAGAGCTGTTTTTATTTATTTATTTTTTTTTTTTATCTCAGTGCAAGGAAATTTCAACCATTTATGCCCTTACAACCTTCCCTCTTAAGGAGCTCTGGGGGTGTAACAACCTTCCCCTAACATAGAGTTTAGGGATGTGAGTATAATAGAAAATCACAGGTAAGTGGGGATATTTGAAAGCAGAGAAATGTATGCTGTACTTCCAACTAGATCCTGAGAAAATGCAAAGTGCCAATTGTTCCTGTGTCTAGCATGGAGTCTTTGCTCCCATGGAATGTCTGGTGGATTCAAACCGTCCACCTTTTGGTTAACAGCCAAGCACTAGACCACTGCACCACCAGGGCTCCTGAAGATCTAGTCCCATAAAGATCATAGCCTAGGAAACCCTATGGGACAATTCTTCTGTCTTCTACAAGATCACTATGAGTTGGAACTGACTCAGTGGCACACAGTAACAACAACAACAACAACAGTATGGGGTACTCCTAAGCTGAAAAGCCTTATTATCACCAGTTTCCTCATGAATCCACATTGATTTGGAAACAGCAAATGTTTCTCATGTGCCAGAGAGGAGGGATAAGGAAATAGCTGAAAGACAGAGAGAGAGACATTAAAGGACTACCTTTTAGGTCAATGGTGTTTTAATAATGTTCAAAGATGCCCCAGTGGTATAGTGGTTGAGTTCAGCTTGTAAAAGACAGGTTGCATGTTTGAATCCACCAGCCCCTCCACAAGAGAAAGCTGTAGCAGTCTACTTCCATAAAGATTATAGCCTTGCAAACCCTGTGGAGCAGTTCAACTTTGTCCTATACGGTTACTATGAGTTGGAAACTATTCCACGACAGTGCGTCAATAATGCACAGACATGAAGGACAGTGTATTAGTAGATGGTAACAAGGCTATGAAACAATGACCAAAGACTGGAGGTTCTCC
This sequence comes from Orycteropus afer afer, assembly GCF_000298275.1. Classification (NCBI taxonomy): domain Eukaryota; kingdom Metazoa; phylum Chordata; class Mammalia; order Tubulidentata; family Orycteropodidae; genus Orycteropus; species Orycteropus afer. Next base: position 1,464,304 of record NW_006921835.1, read on the forward strand.
TTTTCTCCACTTTCAAGCACTCCACAGGCTCCCCAAAGCCAGAAACACACCCTGGGAAATAACTTAGAAAGGGAAGATGATGACTTGATATAGATTACAATTCTGTTCCTCATTGGAAAAAAAAATAAAATTCCCCTTCATATATGAAGATAGTGCAGATGTTTTTTCTATCTGAATTTCTTGCTCAGAGTTCTATCAGGAACATATGCATTCCAAAGGAATGAAATTACAAATGTGCTTGCACTTTTTTATTTTTTAACAGAGAAAGCCATAGTTCTGATATCAGATATGAAAAGTATTATCACCATTCTATTGTAAAATGAGTTTAAATACCTGTTGGAGATAAGTTATGTGTCAGCTTGGCTGGGCCTGGTTTTGAGAGTCTGGGCAGTGGAACGTAGTATTCCCCCTGATGAGACTGGTAATCAACTCCATGGTGGAATCTACTGGAGCAACTGAGTAGCTGGCTTAGAGATATGGTCTGCTTCCTGTATATAAAGAGAAGTTTTGAGAAAGGCCATGAGTGTTTTGCCACACTTGGACCCTGCAAGTAGATGAGTCTTCATTCAGCAGCCTGCTATGCCCTGCTGATCTTGGGACTTTTTCTGGACTTGAACTAGTGGCCTGCCAAGTTGTTTGATAATCTTGGGATTGTGCTTTTTTATTTGTGGACTTTGGAATTACCAGCCTCAGCAGCCAACAGCTCCCTGAGTTAAGAAATCCTCCAGCTTCAGTGGGCCAGGAATAAGAGGCAGAGCTGAAGCCCAAGGTTGAGGCGCTTTTTCCTAGCCCCTAGAGCTTGGCACTTTAAACTCAGACTTCTAGCCTCCTAAACTGTAAGAGAATAAATCTTTATTTGTTTAAGCCACCCATTTGTGGTATATTCTGCTGGAGTTGCACTGAGGTAACCAAAACAGACATTGGTACTGAGAGAGTGGAGTACTGCTCTGACAGATACCTACAATTTGGAGAAGAGTGCTGTGTGTCCTTGACCCAAGATCCTTGAGCTGAGACCTGGGCAAAAAGATGCCCTGGCAGAAAGACAGCAGCAGCAGAGCTGAGAGACCAGCATGAGACAGCAACAGGCTTACCAGCCCATGGAGAAGCTGCAATGCCCTTGAGTAGGTGGCTTCTTGGCAGAGTAAGTTGCCTTTGGGCATTAATTGGTAGAAAATAAAGTAATGAAATGGAGTAGCAGGTTGGCTGGCCACAGAGCAAGAAAGCTGAGTGCTTTTTGTGCAGGAAGGTTCCTGGCAGAGTGGGTTACCTTTGGGCTTTAATCGGCAGAAGCTGAGAGACCAAGGAAAGGGGACGCAGAGTTGCCTCAGGTTCAAAGTTTAGGACCATGACCTCTGGGGGTAGAACCACCGCAGCCTCCTAGGTTTCAGAGTCAAAACATCACCAAACTGGTACTAGAGTGTAGAGCTTCTGTTCATAATGCAGTAAGAGGAGGTCATAGCCACTGTCCAAAAGTGAGGGGGCAGGGCTGCCATGTGCAGAGGGAAGAGAAATGAGGTCTGCAAGGGCAAGGGTGTGAGGTCACCACTAAGATGTACTAGAGGACTGGAGCCACCCAGTAAAGGAGATATGTACAGGTGTTACGTTGACAAGGAGCGGATTTGTGGTAGTTATGTTATGTTTCAATTTGTCTGGGCCTGGTTTTGAGTGTCTGGACAGCTGGATGTAGTTATTCCCCTTGATGAGACTGGTAATCAACTCTATTGTGAAATCTACTGGAGTAGCTGAGTAGCTGCCTTAGGGATGTTGTCTGCTTCTAGTATATGAGGAGTTTTGAGAACGATTTCTGCATTTTTTTGGTACTTTTGGACACTGTTTAAAGCCATCCATTTGTGGTATCCCTTTTAGAGTGGCAATGAGGTAACCAAAACAAGGATCAAAAGTGATCCTCAGGGCTGGATAAACTACTTTATGTGTATATTTTGGGATATACTAAATTAAATACTCAATTATGTTCATGTGTAAGTTTTTGAAAATCTAACAGTTTTAAATCTCTGTTATTTATTTACTTATTTTTTTAAGTAGGGTAATTGAATTATCAGAAAATAAAATAGGAAATAAGATAAAACACCAGTCAGAATGAGTAGAGAACATTAATATGCAGGATATCAAAACTTCTCAGGCTATAGAGATTGTCCTAGTCAAATCATCCAGGCTCTTGCATGATTTTTTACAAGTTGCTCCAAAGGCCATTTTCAAGTATGAAGGACAGCAATATTCACTTCTAATGAGTTTTCATTTGTCCTGCTGTGGCATGGGACTTAAGATCTCAAAACAATTGGGCCACTGTGACTTAAAATATCATTTTCTCTAGTTTTCCAAGTAGCACAGTGTTACGTTTATATAGTGTCATGTCAAACTTCATAAATCAACCTCTGAGATGCAGGATAAGCAGCCATATAACACAAGTATGTGGACAAATGCTTGAGCTCACAAGTCACAGCTCACTGAGCAGCCTTACCAAAACATCCACCAGAGCACCTGTCAGTGTCCTACCCAAAACATGCTGCGTTTTACGTCTCTTCTCTCACCATGTTCCCTCAGGCTGATAATATGTGATTAAGCTTTCAGAAACAAATCAATGATTGCCTTACTTCTAAGGTCTTTCTTCTAGTCTGATGATTGGTGACAATGAACCCAGCACCTTAAGAATAGCATGGCATGTGTTTTCTGTTTCAGTGCCACATTGAACAAGCTCTTGTATGATTTTTACAAGTCAATATGAAGTGTCTTTTGTGAAAATATTATGAAAATTTTGTCCATTTCAGTCACTTTACAATCAGATTCCTAGGAAACAGTAGGGTAAAAAGTTGACCTTCCCATGCAAATATAAAAGCACTGTGAACTTCTGATTTGCTACAGAAACAACAAATTGAACAACAGGAAAAGAAAGGGGTGTTATATCAAATGTGCTGGCTTGTATGGGTTTATATAGACCTCTTACCACCAGGCATAGCAAGTATTGTGAGGCCAGTGCAGGACTGGACAGTGTTTCATTCTGTTGTCCGTAGGGTCACTATGAGTCGGCGCCAACTCAACGGCACCTAACAACAACCACCTACTACCAAAATAAAAGCAAGTCAACTTCAGTTAAAATTTTAGGATTTCACCAAATCATGTAATTGGAGTATACTTTCTCAATATTTGTCATTACCTTTTCTTTGTTCCTTAAGGAGCTTTGGTAATGTAGTGATTAAAGCATTTGACTGCTAACCAAAAGGTCTGCTGTTAAAATCCACCAACCACTCTGTGGAAAAAAGATGAGGCAATCTACTTCTGTAAAGAATTACCACCTTGGAAACCCTACAGGACCATTCTACTCTGCCCTAGAGGGCCGCTATGAGTCAGAATTGACTCAGTATCAGTGGATTCATCTTTGTTGCCTAATGATCAATGCATACTCTCTACCTTGGAACTAGTCCATAGAAATTTGAAGGCTTTCTTAAAGATGTTTAATTTATTTTGATTTTCTGTTCTTATGGTTGGTGGAGTGATTCTTCTTGAAAAGACTGGATTTAGAAAGCAATCGTGTCTTTCCTCCTCCATTACTCTGTACTCTGTCATTTTTTCTTTTTTCTTTTTTCAGAGTATATAGTTTTACTTATGATGTAACTGAATTTTAATGATGAACAACTGGGGCCATATGAAAGAGTATTAATTGTACCGTCAGATCATCATCCTTATTGCACCCCAAAAGGAAACAATTCTATAGGTTTTGCACAATAAAATCATAGAACTAACGAAGGAGTCAGTAAAGAGGAAAAAAAAATGTGAAATCTCTACCTGACTGTAAAATGTTTTTCTCTTTCTTGACAATTTACTAGTGTAATGTGTGTGTGTGTGTGTGTATATATATATACATATATATATATGAAAAATATAATAAATAACATATATATAAACAATAATAATACACTTAT
>NW_006921835.1:1475326-1480421 GCF_000298275.1 Orycteropus afer afer
GAGGGTCTGTGCAATCCTTCTGCCTAGTCCGCCATCTTGCCCCGCCTCTATGTGTCAATCACTCTTAAATGTGGTTTTATGTATTTCATTATGTTCTCCATAGCCCTATAAAGTTGTTATTGTAGTTGTTGTTAGTTGTTGTTGAGTTGGTTCCAATTCATTGCAGCCCAATGTTTACAGAGTAGAACTGTTCCATAGGGTTTGCAAGGTTGTGAACTTTCAGAAGCAGTTCACCAGGTCCATCTTCCAAGACACCTCTGGATTACACAAACATTTAAGCTAGTAGGTGAGCACTTAACAATTTGCACTATCCAAGGACTTCTATCCCATGAACTCATATCAAAATCAAACTCACTGTCATTGAGTTAATTCCAACTCATTCCAAAACCCATTGGTTTTTCAAGACTGTAAATCTTCATGGTTACCAGCCAAATGCATTAATCATTATATCACCAGAGCTCTTTATAACCTAGGTTATATTGAAATGCCCTTTTCAAAGGTGAAATAACTAAAGTTTAGAAGCTCTAAGTAATTTATTTTGTGGTCACATAGATGGTAAAAGATAGAGCCAAGATTCAAATTCAGATGTCTAGTTCTCAATCCTTAATGTTATTCACTACTAGACAGAAATCTGTAAGAAGTGGAGTAACACTAAGTGGTTCAGAGGGAGATAACTGATTTTTTTTTTTTTAAACCAAAACTCTTCCTAAAAGACAATGGAGTGGAGATCAATTTCTGGAATGACACAGTAAATATTATATTGAATGTATTTTCCCTCTAAAACAATAAAAATATAGGCCTAACAACTGACATCAACTATTTCAGAAGTCTAGCAATTGACCAAAGTCCCAGAACAAACTGAAAATTGCCAACTCAAGAGAACATACTAAACCTTGGTGAGACAGTAGGGTTTGCGAGGTTTTATTTATTTGGGGGCTATCCTCATCCCACCCCCAAGCTCAGGAAGCAGCAGGTAGCACAAAACCAATGATATTGCAAACAACTGAGTGATCTGACTACATTTGTAGTCTAATTAAAAATGTCATACCCAGAGCACAGTCAATATTTTGTTACATGTTGTCACTGGGAAATCACTATTTTCAATGTGGTGGCAATTTGATTTCACTAAGAGCACAGCTGAGCCAGGTACTCAAAGAATTCCAAGTAGAATAAATTTAAAGAAACACACACCCAGACATATCATAATCAAATTGATAAAAATTAAGGAAAAGAAAAAGTCTTGAAAGTGCCAAGAGAAAAATGACTTATATGAAGAACTACTCAAAATTAGTAACACTTACCTGACCTCTTCAGAAACTGCAGAGGAAAGAAGAGAGTGAGATGGCATCCTCAGAGTATGCAGAGAAAAAGACTATTACCTAAGAATTCTATATACAGCTAACCTGTACTTCAAAATGCAGGCAAAATTGAGGCATTTCAAGACAAACAACAACTGAAAAAATCCATTGCTAGAAGAAATGTGCTAGAAAGTATATCAAAAGACACTGCACTGAACTGAAAGTCTCTAAAACCAATACAAATAAACTCACTGCCATTGAGTCGATTCCAACTCATAGTGACCCCCATTGGGATTCCAAGTTGGTAAATCTTTAAAGAAGTCTTTACGGGAGTAGATTGCCCAGTCTTCTTTCCATGGAGTGGCTGGTGGGTTTGAACCACTAAGCTTCTGGTTAGCAGTCAAATGCCTTAGGCACTGTGTCACCTAAAAAAATTGAAAGCATTGTTAAGTGTAACATGCATATGTTGGAAAATATAAACGATGCAGTAAATATATTTGTTTGCATACTTTTCCTTCTATCTGTTTTAAAAGATAACTGAAAAATAAATTATTATAATACTTTTTTGATGGTATTATGACATACAAGATGCAACTTGTATGAAAATAAGGGCTCTAAAAAGCAGAAAAGGAATGGAAGTATTGCTCCATAATTTGGACCAACATTTTATGCACTACTGAAATTAAGTTAATATTAATCCAATATAAAAATCAAACCAAACCCACTCCCACCAAGTCCATTCTGACTCAGAGCAACCCCCATTGGGTTTCCAAGGTGATAAATCTTTATAGAAGTAGATTGTCTCTTCTTCCTTCCATGGAGTGGCTGGTGGGTTTGAGTTACCAACCTTCTGGTTAGCAGTCTGCTGTAGGCACTCTGTCACCAGAGGTCCTTTATAGATCATTTTATTTTAAAACACTAATTGTAATTCCATGTCAAAAAAAGAATTAAATAATTTTAAAAAATGATATAATAAAGAAATGATAAGGGAATTAAATAACTACACTGTTGTTGTGTGCCGTCAAGTCAGCCCCGACTCATAGCAACCCCTCCTTGGGTTGCCGAGGCATTATCACTACGGAAGTACATTGCCCAACCTTCCTTCTGAGGAGTGGCTGGTGGGTTTGAACTGCAAGCCTTCTGGTTAGCAATCGAGTGCCTTAGGCACTATGCTACCAAAAATAGCTACACTAGACATAGCTAATTAACAAAAAAGGAGCTGGTATCAAGGAATAAATCAAAACCAAACCCACTGTCATCAAGTCTATTCTGACTTACAGTGATCCTATAGGACAAAGTAGAACTGCTGTATAGGGTTTCCAAAGTTGTAAATCTTTATGGAGATAGACTGCCTCATCTTTTTCCCACAGAGTGACTGGGTGGGTTCCAACTGCTGACATTTTGGTTAGCAGCAGAATACTTCAACCACTGCACCTCCTAAGCTCCTACTTAAGGAATAGATAACAAAATAAGATTAAAGATATAAAGAAAACAAACAGGATAATAGCAGATGTAAACATTACCTTTCAGTAATTACATTAGATGTACACAGATGAAACACCCCAATCTAAAGAAAAATGGACTTTAAAAAAAGATCCAACTATATTTCTCTAATAGACAATTAAGGTTCAAAGACACAAATTATTTGTAAAAGGATGGAAAAGAATGTTCTTGTTACTTGCTGTAAATATGTTCTATAAAGGAACTCTGGTGGCATAGTGCCTAAGGCATTTGACTGCTAACCAGAAGATTCCTGGGAAGGAAGATTGGGCAGTCTACTTCCATAGTGATATCACCTCAGAAACTCAAGGAGGGGTCATTATAAGTCAGATTCAACTTGTTATAAGTCAGATTTTGGATGTTCTATGAACTAACAACAAACACTGAATCAATGAGTAATAAGTCATTGCTCTCCACAACTTGTCTGTCACTTTATTGTACTGTGGCACCTTTTGTGTTGCCATGAGCCTGGAGGCTGTGACACCAGTGTTTAAAATACCAGCAGGGTCACCAATGGTGAACAAATTTCAGCAGAGCTTCTAGACAAAGACAGACTGGGAAAAAGGAAGGGGACATCCACTTCTCAAAACAAACATACATACATATATATAATGAATGAATAACAGTGAAACATGGTCTGATACATTGTTAGAAAACATTAATAATAGCACTGAAACATTGTCTGATATACTGCTGAATGATGAGACCTTCAGGTTAGAAAGTACCCAAAATATTACTAGGAAAGAGCTGCCACCACAAAGTAAAGTTGACCTTACTGACAGAAATGGAGAAAAGCTTTCATGTTCTTGTTGGATTCAAAACATGATTCAAAATGAGAAGACTGATATCACTGCAAACATTCATTAATATTTGGAACATGGAGTATACGAAGCCTGAATCTAGGAAAATTGGATATTGTCAGAAATGAAATGAACCTCATAAAGATTGATTTCCTAGGCATTGTTAGCTGAAATGGACTGGTATTGGCCATTTTGAATCAGACAATCATATGCTCTACTATGCCAGGAATGATAAATTGAAGAGGAATGACATCTCAGTCATCTTCTCAAAGAATGTTTCAAGATCTGTCCTAAAGTATAATGCTGTCATTAATAGAATAATATCCTTATGCTTACAAGGAAGAGCAGTTAATATGACTATTATTCAAATTTATGCAACAACCATAAATATGCAGGGATCCAGGTAAGGAGAGGAACTCAGGCATGCCCAAAGCAGCAGTGAGGGAGAGCAGGAAAAAGGGGATTAAAAGCCAGGAACTCAGACAGAGAAGCAGTCAGCCACAGGGATCCAGGTGAGGAGAGGGAACTCAGGCATACCCAAAGCAGCAGGGTAAGAGAGTAGGAGAAAGGGGCTAACAAAGCCAGGAACCCTGGCAGAGAAGCAGTCAGCCACAGGGATGCAGGTGAGGTGAGGGAGCTCAGGTACACCCAAAGCAGCAGGCCAGGACAGTGGGAGAAAGGGGCTAACAAAGCCAGGAACCCAGACAGAGGAGCAGTCAGCCACAAGGATCCAGGTGAGGAGAGGGAACTAAGACACACCCAAAGCAGCAGGGTAAGAGAGTAGGAGAAACGGGATAACAAAGCCAGGAAGCCTGACAGAGAAGCAGTTAGCTGTAGGGATCCAGCTGGGGAGAGGGAATTCAGGCATGCCCAAAGCAGCAGGGTGGGAGAGCAGGAGAAAGAGGATTAAAAGGCCTATGAATCTGGACAGAGGAGGAGTAAGCCACAAGGACCCAGGTAAGGGTGGTACAAGAGGTTTCCAACAGGGAGACAAACTTGTCTGTCGGTTTCTCCTACTGTGGTGGCATGTTGATGTGAGTTTTGAGGCTGAGCCACTGGTGCTTCTAACCCAGAGGGATGCGTATGGTGTACAGGTATCATCCCAGCTTACAGACTGAGACAGACTAGGAAGAAGGAGGAGGCCGTCCACTTCTCAAATAATTGGCCAGGGAAAACCTTATGAACAGCAAAGAAACACTATTTGATACATTACCACGCAACTTTATGAATAGTCCGGTTAGGTTAAAAGGCTCTCAAAATAGGACGGGGAAAGAGCTGCATCATCTGAATAAAACCAGCCTTATCTTATGGATACGATAAAGCTTTTGAGAACTCCATTTGCTGATGTGGCAACACTCAAACTGAAGAGAAACAGTTGCAGACATCCATTAATCATTGGAACATGGAATGTACAAAGTATGAATCTAGGAAAACTGGAAGTCATCAAAAATGAAATGGAACACATAAAGATTGATATCCTTGGCATTAGTGAGCTGA
>NW_006921835.1:1496254-1497083 GCF_000298275.1 Orycteropus afer afer
AAAAAGAAAAAAAAAAAGAAAAGAAAAAATCATTGGATGACTGAGTAGGGCACCCAGGCTGTCTGAGCACACAGACTCTGATGGAGTTCCTGTGGGCCCAGAAGGTAGGTGGGTGTGTGAATGGCCCCACCTCCATTCACCAAGCAGGTATAGGGTGTAGTAACAAGAAGAATATCGTACCTTTTCAGTTTTGCATGCCCCGAGTGTCCTTGGGGATGCTGGAAAGCAGAACATGTTCTTAAGCCCCAGGAATCTGTAAGAGTGCTGTGTCTTTAAATATTCAAAATAGCCAAGCCACTTTTTAAACCTACAAAATGGTAGCATCCTCTGGACCAGCAAAAGTCCACAGCTCAGCCCACCTTTCTCTTCACTTTCTCCATTTGTTCCCCAGCCACCATGCACAGTCCTCCATGCAGTTCCTGGCTAGCAGAGTGATTTTTAGGTTAATTCTTAAGTCCTACCACCACAGGAATCTGTGAGAGCACTATCTCTTTAAATATACAAAATGGTCAAGCCATTTTTTAAACCTACAAAATGGCGGCATCCTCCAGACCGGCAAAAGTCCACAACTCAGCCCACATTTCTCTTCACCTTCTCTGTTTATTCCCCAGCCACCATGCACAGTCCGTGCATTCCCTGGCTAGCAGGGTGGTTTTTAGGTTAATTCTTAGGTCCTACCACCAGTCAGGAATCTCCAAGCCGCCTGTACTGTCAGGGTCGCTCAGGTCGCTGTCAGATCACAGCTCCGTATGTCTCCTTTTTTTGGTATTTTCATGCAGATTATTCTGCTAGTTGGGGTTTAGTCCACTTCTGTATCCTTCCCTTCAAG
>NW_006921835.1:1497372-1504151 GCF_000298275.1 Orycteropus afer afer
AACCAATGGTAATGAAGGAGGAAGTCAAAGCTGCAATGAAAGAATTGGCAAAGAACAAGGCTCCAGGAATTGATGGAATACCCATTGAGATATTTCAAGAAATGGATGCCCCATTGGAGGCACTCATTTTGTTATGTCAAAATATTTGGAAGACAGCTACCTGGCCAAATAACTGGAAGAGATCCATATTTGTACCCATTCCAAAAAAAGGTGATCCCACAGATTGTGGAAATTATAGGACAATATCATTAATATCATACGTAAATAAGATCTTACTAAAGATAATTCTAAAATGTTTACAGCAGTATATTGACAAAGAACTTCCAGAGGTGCAAGCTGGATTCAGAAGAGAATGTGGAACAAGGGATATCATAGCTGTTGTCAGATGGATCTTGGCTCAAGGCAAAGAATACCAGAAAGTTGTTTACTTGCATTTTACTGACTATGCAAATGCATTTGATTGTGTGGATCATGGCAAATTATGGATAACATTGAGAAGAATGGGAATTCCCGAACACTTGATTGTGCTCTTGAGGAACTTGTACCTTGACCAGGAGGCTGTCATTCAAATGCAACGAGGGGACACTGCATGGTTTAAAATCAGGAGGAAGTGCACCCAAAATGCTCCTTGGAAGCAAGAATGGCAAGACTTCATCTCACCTACTTTTGTCATGTTGTCAGAAGGGACCATTCCTTGGAGAAGGATATCATGCTTGGTAGGGTGGTGGGTCGATGAAGAGGGGGAAGCCTTCAACGATATGAATTGACAAGGTGGCTGAGATGATGAGCTCAGGTATAGCAGGGATCATGGAGTTGGCGCAGGATTGGGCAGTGTTTCATTCTGCTGTGTACAGGGTCACTATGAGTTGGAAATGACTCGACAGCACCTAACAACAACAAAAGCAGCATGCATCAACCATGAAAGCCAAAGATGAAGAAGAAATTGAGATTTTTACCAAGTTCTGCAGTCTGAAATTGACAAAACCTGCAAGCAAGATATATTGATGATTAATCATGATTGGAACATGAAAGTTGGAAATAAAGAAGAATCATCAGTAGTTGGGAAATATGGCCTTGGTGATAGAAATGACACCAGAGATGGCATGACAAAATTTTGCAAGATCAACAATTTATTCATTGCAAATTCTTTCCTTCAACAACATAGTGAAGTAACTGGCAAAAAACAAGACTCCAGGTATTGACAGAATAACCGTTGAGATGTTTCAACAAACAGACCCAGCAGTGAAGGCACTTACTTGTCTATGCTAAGAAATTTGGAAGACAGTTACCTGGCCAACTAAGTGGAAGAGACTGATATTTGTGCCATTCTAAAGAAAGGTCATCCAATAGAGTGCAGAAATTATACATCATACACAAGTAAAATTTTGCTGAAGACAATTAAAAAATGTTTGCAGCAGTATATTGAAAAAGATCTTCTAGAAATTCAAGTTGCATTCAGAAGAGAATGGAAAATGAGGAATACCATTACTGATGTCAGATGGTTCTTGACTGAAAGCAAAAATCCAGATAGATGTTTAGTTGTGTTTTATCAACTGAGCAAAGGTATTTGACTGTGTGGATCATAACAAATTTTGGATAACGTTATGAAGAATGGAAATTACAGAACATTTAATGGTGCTCATGATTAACCTGTATATAGATCAAGAGTCTGTCTTTCAAACAGAATGAAGGGATACTGCATGGCTTAAAATCAGGAAGGGTGTGTGTCAGTGTTCTCCTCTCACTGTAGTTATGTAATCTATATGCAGAGTGAATAATCCAGGAAGCAACCTGGCTTGCTGAAAATTAAGATGACTTGAACCACTTATAAAAATCAAAGACTGCAGTCTTCAGTATGAATTATACTTCACCATAAGAAAATGAAAATCCTCAGAACTGGACCAATAAAAAAACGTCATGATAAATGGAGAAAAGTTTAGAGTTGTAAGGGATTTCATTATACTTGCATTCAGAGTAAAGAACAATGAAAGCAGCAGTCAAAAAATCAGACATCATATTCCAAAGGGAAAATCTGCTGCAAAAGACCTCTTTAAAAGAAGCAAAGATACCATTTTGAAGGTGAGTCTAATACAAGCCATTGTATTTTCAATTGCCTCATATCCATGTGGAAGCTGAAAAATGAATAAGGATGACTTAAGTAGAGTCAATGCCTTTGAATTATGGTATTGTAGAAGAATACTGGAAATACCATGGACTACCAGAAGAACAACAAATCTGTCTTGGTACAAATGCAGCCAGAATGCTCCTTGGAAGCAAGAATGGCCAGACTTCGTCTCACTTACTTTGGTCATGTTGTCAGAAGGGACCATTTCCTGGAAAAGGATATCAGGCTTGGTAAAGTAGAAGGTCAGCAAAAGGGGGAAGACACTCAACAAGATGAATTGACACAGTGGCTGCAACTATGGGCTCAAATATAATAAAAATTGTGAAGATGGTGCATGATCGGTCATTGTTTTGTTCTGTTGTACATAGGGTGGCTATGAGTCAAGTTGCCTAGATGGCACCTAAAAACAACAGCAACAAAACATTGCTCTAAGGGAAATAAAGGGTAGGTTCCTGTGATCCTTTGTTAATAATATTTTCATCAACTGATCAATGTATGTTTTAATACATGATCAATACATATTTACATCAATTGATCAACACTTGTTTTTTTATGTATTCTGCTCTGGTGGCATAGTAGATAAGGAGTTTAACTGCTAACCAGAAGGTCTGTGGTTCAAACCCACCAGCTGCTCTGCTGGAGGAAGATGATGCAATCTACTTTCATAAAGCTTTACAGCCTTGGAAACTCAATAGGAGACATTATGAGTTGGAATCGACTCTATGTGAGTGAGTTTTGAATCAATGTCAGTGTTTTTTTTTTCTCAGATTTATTTAACATATATTGACTATTTATTAACATTGAACTCAAGGCCAATAGCATTCTAACTCATGGCTGAATGAATCTTATCTAACAAATGTATTTATCCATAAGGGACATCACACACTTCTCGTACTTAAGAATACTAGTCAATACTTCAGCACTACATTTGCTGATTATTTAAAATATCAAAGTCATCAACAAAAAGCATAAACATGTGACAAGTATTACATGAAGTAGACCATGAAAAGGACATTTTTTCACAGAATGAGAGCTGAAACGATAAGGGAGAGTGTTACCTTGTTGGATCTCAGATCGGAATGTGTACATTGGGTGACTCAAATTATCAGTCACTCTGAATTGTTTGAGAAGCATAATTAAAACCAAATCTGCCAGCCAAGATAAATTCTCAACAAAAAGAGAAGAGAAATAAACCAGTTTTATTACTAAATAATCATTAAACCAGAATGTCATTGTGCATGATAATTAATCCACGAAAGACATTAACAACAAAAAAATTTTTCCTTCTATATAGAATCAATTTCATATATGTTCTCAAGATAAATGATAATTAGTCCTCGAGTAAGAAGAATTGACTGTGCTTTTTGTCATATACACAAAAAACAAAAAACAAACTCACTGCCTTCAAGTCAGTTTTGATTCATAGTGACCCCTCCTTTGGTTTCCCACACTGTCTCTCTACAGAAATAGATTGCCCAATCTTCTTTTCGAGGATTGGCTGGTGGGTTTGAACCACCAGGCTTCTGGTTAGCAGTCAAATGCCTTAGGCACTACACCACCAGAGCTTCTATATATAGCTCTTCCTAAATTCACCTAGTAATTGGGAGAGCCAGTGTGTTTGTAATTGTCTTTATCCAACAAAACAAAAAAACAAACAAAAACACCTCACATCTTTATGACTGGAGGTAGGTTTGCAACTTGGAGCCAAGCACCAGCTAAAATTAGGCTCCAGTTTTCCCAGGAAATGGAGAGATTAACATGCTATCTTCCTTGATTTATTACATTTCAAAGAAATGGCTTCTAGATTCTTGAGGAAACATACTTGGGTTGTAAAATTGCAAGAGGCTTACTTCGTCTTTAGAAGGATCCACATATATTTCAAAGAAAAGCTCAAATTACAAGTTTTCTGAAGTAAAATCTCTAAGAAATGAAGGGCAGAAAGACTCTTCCCTATATTCAATAGGAAGAATTAAGCCTCTCTCACTTTTTTTTTCTTTCTTAGCTCTAATTCACATTTTCTCTTATGTGTGTTTGCAAATAACCACAAAAATGTAACAACTACTGGATTGGGGGTTACAGATGAATTTGAGCATGTAGGTGAGTTCACAAGTACAGAATCCACAAGTAGTGAAGATTGACTGTATCATGCAAGAAGTAATCAAAGGAAAGTGAGAGTGGCTATATTAATATAAGACAAAATAGACTTTAAGAAAAAAATGTTAATGTAAACTGGGAAGGATTTTATAATTATATGATGGTTAATCCATCAGGAAGATATAATGATTATAAACATACATTAACATAAAAATAGACACAACCAAATGAAGTAAGAATATTAGAATTAAAGAATTATACAAATTCTACAACTGTTAAAGATGTTCATACCCCACTTTCAATAATGGATGAAATAATTAGGCAGAAGATCAACAAGGAGAAGAAAACTTGAAGTATATACTAACTACACCTATGAGAAATCCATGGAAAAGTGAACCCACAAATGGTAGAATATACATTTACTTATTTATTTATTTTTAAGAATATATGGAACATTCTGTAAGGAAAAGTCTTATACCAGTGCATTTAAAAAAAAAAAAAATCTCTATAAATTTATAAGGGTTGAAATAATACTATATTCTCTGACCAAAAATAAATTAAATTAGAAATAAAAAAAAATAAAATGAAATGTGGAAAAGTCATAAATATTCAAATTAAACAACACTCATCTTAATAACCAACAAGTCAAAAAAAGATATCACAAAGGAAATTAGAAAATATTTTGAGATGAATGCAAACAGAAACTCAACATGCTAAAATATATAATATGCACCTGTTCTGGTTACCTAGTGCCACTCTGACAAGAATATACCACAAATGGGATGGCCTTAACAAATAGTAGTTTATTCTGAAAATTTAGAGGCTTTAAATCCAAGTTCAAAGTGCCAGACTCTAGGGGCTCGGTGAAAGCTCCTCAACCTTGGGGTCAAGCTCTGCTTCCTGCTCCTGGCCCACTGGAGCTAGAGGCTTTTTTTTCACTCAGACAGCTGCTGGCTGCTGAGACCGACAAACACAAGGTTGACAAGTAAAAAGGCACAGTCCTGATGTTACCAAACCACACAGCAGGCCATTAATTCAAATCCATTGAAAGTCTCAAGTTTGGGAGAACATGTCAGGCTGCTAAATAAGGACACTGCTACATGCAGGGTCCAAGCGTCCCATAAGCTAGAGACCATTCTCCAAGGTTTCTCCTTATATACAGGAATCAGACCACATCCCTAAGGAAGCTACTCAGCTGCTCACAGTAGATTCTACCACAGAATTGATTACCAGTGTCATCATGTGGAATACTACATCCAGCTGCCCAGCCACTCAACCAGGCCCAGCCAAGTTTGACACACAAAGTTAACTATCAAAGCAACAAATTCAATGCTGAGAGGGAAATTTAGAGCTAAATACCTGTGTTAAAAGAGAAGAAAATATCAAATTAATAAGCTAATATATTCAGCCATAAAAAATAAGAAAATGAAACACAAAATACTTCTAAGACAAAGAGAAGGAAGGCAATAATAAAGAGTTGAACAAAAATGAAAGAAATAGGGAATGGGAAAAAAAAAAGTATAACAAAACCAAAAGTTTATTATTTACAAATACCAAGAATACTGAGAAACTTTTAACTAGTCTAACCTCCACAGAACAACACAACAAGAACAGAAAGACTCAAGTAAAGTCAGGAATGAAAGAGAGGAAATCACTTCATTTTTCACAGAAATAAAAAAAGAATAATAAGAAAACACTATGGATATTAATATACTTACAAACTATATAACTTAGATAATATGGACAAATTCCAAGAAAGACACAAACTACTGAAACCATCTCAGAAAGAATAAACTAGACAAAATCATTACACAGAAAGGAAACTACATACCAATGTCTTTTATGAATAAATTTGCATGAATCCTCTACAATACTAGCAAAATTAATCCAGCAATATATAAAAAGAAGAACACACAATGATCAAATAGAATTTAACCCAGAATTACCAGGTTGGTTCAATATCAATTAATAGAATAAAGGATCCTGTGTGTGTGTGTGTGTGTGTGTGTATTGAAAATTTCAATAAACTCAGGAAAAGTTTTGACATAATCCAGAACTCTTTCACAATAAAAACAATCTATTCAACAATTCTAATTCAACAATCTATGAATTGTAGGGAAATTGCTCAACTTGATAAAAGTCATCCACAAAAATTTCACAACATCACATTTCATTTTGAAAACAGTGTTTTCTGCATAATGCCAGAAAAAAAGAAAAGGATGTTACTCATGCCATTTTTGTTCAACATTTTAATACAGACTCTAGCCAGGGTAATTTGTCAAGGAAAAGAAGCATAGGTCAATCGGATTGGAAAGGAAGAAGAAAGATATTTCTCTATGTAGGTAAGATTTTGTATATAGAAATATTAATTAATCCAACAAAAAATATTAGAACTGATGAATGAGGTCAATCCCATGTCAGAATATAAGAGAGATATATATAAATCAATTATATTTTTGTACATGAGCAATGAATAAACCAAAATGCAATGAAGTAAACAATTCCATGTGTAATAGCAGCAGAAATAATAAAAGAGTTATGAATAAATTTATTAAGAGTA
>NW_006921835.1:1505084-1505673 GCF_000298275.1 Orycteropus afer afer
ACAACCTTGCCCCTTGTCAGCTCTACTATACACCTGGGAATTCTGATCATTCACATAAACTTATAGGACCATTGTCTGTCAACCACATACATGATCTTAGACACACTCCCCAATTCATAAACATACCTAATACGTTCAGCCTGTCCACCCATCTGTCAACCAATGTACCCATGTTTGCCTTAACTGACAATGCAGTACTATATGTGTAAATGGGTTGTACCTTTTTGTTTGTACCTCCCATGTGCCTCTCCATGTCTTTCTCATCCTCAATGCCACCATATTGATCACTCACATTTGGTACACTGCCCTTCTCTTCACCCAAATCAATACTTATCTGTATCTAACAGTGTCCCCTCCCCTCCCTTACCACCCCTGATAACCAACAAAGAAACTTCCTTCCATGGATAAACCTTTCCTTGACTTTTACAATAGCAGACAAATACAATATTTGTCCTTTTGTGATTGACTTATTTCACTCAGCATAATGTCCTCCAAGTTCATCCATGTTATGCGGTGTTTTGAAGATTTTACATTATTCTTTAGTGTTGCATAGTATTCCATCATGTGTATGTACTATAGTTTGGTTATC
>NW_006921835.1:1506133-1507784 GCF_000298275.1 Orycteropus afer afer
TTTCCCAATCTGTAGGTTCTCTTTTGACTCTTTTGGAGAAGTCTTTGGAAGCACATAAAAATTTAATTTTTAGAAGGTCCCAGTCATCTGGTTTCTGTACTGCTGTTTGTGCATTTTGAGTTATGCTTCATAGTCTATTTATGCCCCTAAAGTTGCTCCTAGTTTATCTTTGAGGAACTCTATAGTTCTAGGTTTCACATATAAGTCTTTGATCCATCTGGAGTTCATTTTTGTGTATGGTGTGAGGTACAGATCTCATTTCTTTTTTCTGCAAATGGATCTCCAGTGTTGCCAACGCCTTTTATTAAATATTCTCTTCCTCATTTAATGGATTTTGGCCCTTTGTCAAAGATCAGCTGGCCATAGGTCAATGGATCTATTTCTGGATTCTCAATCCTATTACATTGGTCTACGTATCTGTCATTAAACCAATACTGGGCAGTTTTGACTACTGTGGCTGGAGAGCAGGTTTTGAGATCTGGCAGTCTGAGACCTCCTACTTTGTTCTTCTTCTTCAATAGTGCTTTGCTTATCTGAGGTCTCTTTCCTTTCCATATGAACTTAGTGATTGGTATTTCCATATCCCTAAAGAATGTTGATGAGATCTGGATTGGGATTGCATTGAATGTATTGATTGCTTTGGGTACAAATGACATTCTCACAATGTTCCATCTTCCTAGCCACAAGCAGGAGATGTTCTTCCATTTATGTCAATCGCTTATGGTTTCTTGAAGTAGTTTTTTGTAGTTTTCTTTGTACAGGTCTTTTGTGTCCCTGGTAAGATTTATTCCCAAGTATTTTATTGTTTTGTAGCTATTGTAAATCCTTGGAAGGAAGGTTGGGGAATCCTACTTCCGTAGTGATACTGCCTCAGAAACCCAAGGAGGGGTCGCTATGAGTCAGGGCTGACTCGACGGCACATAACAACAACAACAGCTATTGTAAATAGTATTGATTTCCTTACTTCTTTTTTAGCACTCTCTGCTGGTGTAGAGAAAACCAACTGATTTTTGGATGTTGATCGTATATCCTGCCATGATGCTAAATCTCTCAATTAGTTCCAGTAGATTTTTCACTGAGTCTTTTGGGTTTTCTAGGTATAGGACCATATCATCAGCAAATAGTGATAGTTTGACTTCTTCTGTACCAATTTGGATGCTTTTGATTTCCCTTTCTTGCTTTATGACCCTGGCTAGGTCTTCCAGTACAATGTTGAATAGAAGTGGTGATAGCGGGCATCCTTGTCTAGTTCCTGTTCTCAAGAGGAATGGTTTCAGTCTCTCTCCATTGAGAATAATGTTCGCTATTGGTTTTGCATAAATACCCTTTATTATGTTGAGGAATGTCCCTTCTATTCCTATTTTGCTGAAAGTTTTGATCATAAATGGGTGTTGAATTTTATCAAATGGCTTTTCTGCATCAATTGATATGATCATGTGCTTCTTCTCCTTTGTTTTATTTATGTGGTGGATGATGTTGTTTTTCTAACGTTGAACCATCCCTGCATACCTGATATGAACCCCACTTAGTCATAATGAATGATTTTCTTGATATGTTATGGCAGTCTATTGGCTAGGTTTTTGGTGAAGATTTTTGCATCTATATTCATGAAGGATATTTGTCTGTAGTTTTCCTTTTGAGTGATGTCTTT
>NW_006921835.1:1509188-1511891 GCF_000298275.1 Orycteropus afer afer
TGTCTCTTGTAGGCAGCATATTGATGGGTTTTGTTTTCTTATCCAATCTGTAACTCTCCGCCTCTTGAGTGGTGCATTTAATCCATTAACATTCAGTGTAATTATTGACAGGTATGAATTTGTTGCCGTCATTTTGTTATGTGTTTTTTCGTGGTGTCCCTGGTTTCTTCGTTCCATATTATTTTCTGTGCTGAGCATATTCATAACCCTTTCTTCAGTTTAATCCATGCAACATCCCTTTGTTCTGTTTGAACAACCTCTTGGTTTAGGTACAGTTTCCTCATGAGCATAAATGTCATAGAATTCCCCTTGTTCTTAATGTTATCCGTGACTTGTTATGATTCACAAAGTCAAATGCCTTAGTAGAGTCAATAAAACACAAGTAAATATCTTTCTGATATTCTTTGCTTTGAGCCAAGATCCATCTGACATCAGCGATGATATCCCTTGTTCCACGTCCTCTTCTGAATCCAGCTTGCATTTCTGGAAGTTCTTTGTCAATACACTGCTGCAGCTGTTTTTTAATTAACTTCAGCAAAACTTTACTTGCATGTGCTGTTATTGATATTGTTTGATAATTTCTACATTCTGTTAGATCAACTTTCCTTGGAATAAGTATAAATATCTATCTCTTCCAGTCACTTTGCCAGGTAGCTTTCTTCCAAATTTCTTGACATAAACAAGTTAACTCCTCCAGTACTGCATCCATTTTTTTAAATATCTTAATGGGTATTCTATCAATTCCTGTTATTGTTAGGCTCCATCAAGTCATCTCCAGCTCATAGAGACCCTTTGTACAGAAGAACAATACACTGCCCATCCTGTGCCAGCTCCTTGATCCCAGCTATACTTAAGCATATTGCTGTAGCCATTGTGTCAATCCATCTTCTTGAGGGCCTTCTCTTTCATTGATGTTCTGCTTTACCAAGCATGAAATCCTTCTCCAGGGAATGGTCCCTTCTTACAACATGACCAAAATAGGTGAGACGAAGTCTGGCCTATCTTGCTTCTAAGGAGCATTCTGGCTGCACTTCTTCCAAGACAGATTTGTTAGTTCTTTTAGTAGTCCATGGTATTTTCAGCATTCTTCTCTAGCATCTCAACTCAAATTCATCAACTCTTTCTTCTTCAGTCTTCCTTATTCATTGTCCAGGTCTCATATGCATATGAGGTGATTGAAAATATCACTGCTTGTGTCAGGTGCACCATAGCCTTCAAGGAGACATCTTTGCTCTTCATGACCCTAAAGAGTTCTTTTGTAGCCAATTTGCCCAGTGCTATATATCATCTGATATCTTGACTGCTGTTTCCATTGACAGTGATTGTAAAACCAAGTAATGTGAAGTCTTTGACAACTTCAATCTTTCCTCCTTTTATTGTGATGCTGCTTATTGGTCCAGTTGTGAGGATTTTTATTTTCTTTATATTGAGGTGTAATCCATACCACAGACTGTATTCTCTAATTTTCATCAGTAAGTGTTTCAAGTCATCCTTATTCTCAGCAAGCAACGTTGTGTCCTTAGCATTTCGCAGGTTGTTAATGATTCTTCCTCCAATCCTGATGCCACATTTTTCTTCATATAGTCCAGCTTCTCAGAGTATTTGCTCAACATAGAGACTGAATAAGTATGGTGAAAAGATACTACCTTCTTGATTTTAAACCATGTAGTGTCCCCTTGTTCTGTTTAAAAAACAGCCTCATGGTCTATGTACAGGTTCCTCATGAGTGCAATTAAGTGTTCTGGAATTCTTATTCTTCTCAATGTTATCCAAAATTTGTTATGATCTACACAATCAAATGCTTTTGAGTAGTCAATAAAACACAAGTAATCATCCTTCTGGTATTATTTGCTTTCAGCCAAGGTCCATCTGACACCAACAATGATATCCCTCAATCCACGTCCTCTTCTGAATCCAGCTTGCATCACTAGAAGTTCTCTGACACCATACTGCTGCAACTGTTTTTGAATTATCTTCAGTAAGATTTTACTTGCATGGGATATTAATCACATTGTTTGATAATTTCCACATTCTGTGGGATCACCTTTCTTTGGAATGGGTACAAATATGGATCTCTTACACTCAGTTGACCAGGTAGCTGTCTTCCAAATCTCCTGGCATAGCTGAGTGAGTGCCTCCAGTGAGGCATCCATTTGTTGAAACATATCAATGGGTATCCTGTCAATTCCTGGAGCATTGTTTTTCTCCAGTTCCTTCATTGAAACTTCAACTTCTTCCTTCAATACCATTGGCTCTTGATCATATGCCACCTCTTGAAATGGATAAAGGAGAATGACCAATTCTTTTTGGTACAGTAACTCTGTGTATTCCTTCCATGTTCTTTTGATGGTTCCTGCATCAGACAGTATTTTGCCCATAGAGTCTTTCAGTATTGCAACTCAAGGCTTCATTTTTTTCTTCAGTTCTTTCAACCTGAGAAATGCTGAGTGTGTTCTTCCTTTTGGTTGTTTAACTCCAGGTGTTTGCACATTTCATTATAATAATTGACTTTGTCTTCTTGAGCCACTCTTTGAAATCTTCTGTTCAGCTCTTTTAACTTGTCATTTCTTCCATTTGCTTTACCTTTCTTCATTCAAGGGCAAGTTTCAGAGTCTCTTCTGACATCCACTTTGGTCTTTTCTTCATTTCTTGTCTTTTTAATGAATTTTTGCTTTCTCCATGGATGATGTTCTTTTTTTTTTT
>NW_006921835.1:1512501-1513789 GCF_000298275.1 Orycteropus afer afer
CATTCTTCTTTGCTCTGGATGATGAGAGACCCATCGTTGCATCTAGATGGCAGCTTGCTAGCTTTTAAGATCCCAGTCGCTACTCACCAAAGTAAGAGGTAGAACGTTGTTTTGTATAGTATGTTATGCCAGTTGAACTTGATGTCCCCTGCGACTATTGTCCCAAGCCCGCAGGTTCAACTACTTGGTTCCTCTGGGTAGCTGGCTGTGACCAAGCAGTGACCACAACTTTGCCCCTTGTCAGCTGTACTATACACTTGGGAATTCTGATCATTCACATAAACTTATAAGACCATTGTCTGCCAACACTATATACGTTCTTGGATACACTCCCCATTTCATAGACATACCTAATGGTTTAGCCCGTGCACCCATCTATCCACCCATATACCTATGTTTGCCTTCACTGATAACACCGTACTGTATGTGCAACAGGGTTCATATTTGTTGTCTGTAACTCCCATTAACCTCTCTCTGTATTTCTCATCCTCAGTGATGCCATATTGGTCACTCACATTTGGTACATTGCCCTTCTCTTCACCCAAATCAATAGTTATCTCAATCTATGTAACAGTGCTCCCCCTCCTCCCCTTCCACGCCTGGTAACAAACAAAGAAAATTTCCTTCAATAGAAAAACCTTTCCTTAACTTTTACAATAACGGACTTATGCAATACTTGTTCTTTTGTGAGTGGCTTATTTCACTCAGCATAATATCCTCCAAGTTCATCCACATTATTCAGTATTTTGCAGATTCTACATTATTCTTTAGTGTTGCATAGTATTCCATTGTGTGTATCTACCATAGTTTGGTTATCCATTCCTCAGGTGATGGACATCTAGGCTGTTTCCATCTTTTGTGTATTGTAAATAGTGCTGCAAAAACATGGGTGTGCATATATCTGTTCTTGTCAAGGCTCTCACTTCTATAGGGTATATATCTAGTAATGGAATTGCTGGGTCAAATGGTATTTGTAGTTCCAACTTTTTAAGGAATTGCCATACTGCTTTCCACAATGGTTGTACAATTTTACAGTCCCACCAGCAGTGTTTGGGAGTCCCAATCTCTCCACAACCTCACTAGCATTTGTTATTTGCTGTCTTATTGAACTTTGTTACTAGTGTTGGAGCAAGATGGTACCTCATTGTTGTTTTCATTTGCATCTGTCTAATTCCTAATGATCGTGAGCATTTCTTCATGTTTGTTGGTCGCTTGAATATCCTCCTTGGTGAAGTGTCTATTCATGTCTTCTGCCCATTTTTTAATTGGATTGTTTGTCTTTTTGTTA
>NW_006921835.1:1517550-1527222 GCF_000298275.1 Orycteropus afer afer
TTCCTCAGGGATGTGTTCTGGGTCTGTATCCTGCTGTCTTGTTTCTCCCACTTTATCCTGCTTCTTTGTGTGGACTGTGATGGTCTGTCTTTTCTGAGGCATCGTGGCGTTGTTGTATTTAGATCTCTTTTAACTGTTTGTGAAGAGCATCCAAGGATGATCCAGGCTCTTTTAGGTGGTATTTTATCATTAGCCCATTGTTGGAGAAGGAGGAAGTGGTTCTCGCTCAGTAAGTGAAGTTGTAGGAGGTGTGAGCGTAGTTGTGTCTTATCGGGATTGCTGTTGTCTCCCACTCAGTTAGACACAAAATACAATTGAATAACCATTAAAAAACTAAAAGCCCGTGGATGAAAAACACCCCATATAATCAAGCAGGAACAGTAACCAAAAAAATAAAAAAAGGGAAAAAAAAGAAGAAAAAACAAGAAAACCTGCAATATCTGGGGATAGGGCACTAAGAAAAAAAAAAAATATATAAGGAAGGAGAATAATAAATGAAGAAAAAAGTGGGAAAAATGCAAACAGAAAAACAAGCAATGGGGTTAATCACAAGAAAAAAGGGGGGAAAGAAAAAAAAATACACCTTAAATTTGGGAAAAAAATAAATTTCAACCAGGCACAGAGAAAATAAAAAAAATGCTGAAAACTAGGACCTGGTAAGGGAACATTAAAATAATATTAAAAAGGACAAAAGTATTAATAATATTAGTTTTTTTTTAAAAACAGGCAAATGCAAACAAACTACTCACCAGAAAAAAGAAAGCGAAAAAGAAAAAAATTAAAATTAAAATAAAAAAGGAGGAAACAGAAAAAAAAAAAAAAATCGGTTGAGGGCAGGGCTGGGCACCCAGGTTCCGTCTGAGCACACAGACTATGATGGAGTTCCTGTGGGCCCAGAAGGTAGGTGGGAGTGGGGGTGGCCACACCTCTCTTCACCAAGCGGGTGTAAGGTATAAGAGTAACAAGAAGAATGTCATACCTTTTCAGTCTCACAGGCTCTGAGTGTCCTTTGGGTTGCTGGAAAGTAGAACGTGTTCTTAAGCTCCAGGAATCTGTGAGAGTGCTGTCTCTTTAAATATCCAAAATAGTCAAGCCACTTTTTAAACCTTCAAAATGGCATCGCCTTCTGGACCGGCAAAAGTCCACAGTTCAGCCCGCCTTTCTCTTCACCTTCTTCGTTTGTTCCCCAGCCACCGTGCACAGTCCTCCATGCAGTCCCTGGTTAGCAGGGTAATTTTTAGGTTAATTCTTAGGTCCTACCAGCACTTGGGAATCTCCAAGTTGTCTATGCCATCAGTATTGCTCAGAATCTCTGTCAGACCTCAGCTCCGTATGTCTCCTTTTTCAGTATTTTCATGCAAATTCTTCTACTAGTTGGGGTTTAGTCCACTCCTATATCCTTCCCTTCAAGGTTCAGGGGTCCAGAATTATTTTCTGTGTCTGTGTTAATTGGTTTTCCTTTTCTTTGTTGAAGTGGGTCTGTGCAGTCTTTCTGCCTAGTCTGCCATCTTGCCCCAGATCCAGGATGTTCTTGACGTCATCCCACAATTCTTCTGGTTTTCAGTCACTGGTGCACAATGCATCAAATCTATTCTTTTGGCGGTCTCCAAATTCAGGAGGTATGTATTCAAGGTCATATTTTGGCTCTAGTGGATTGTTTTAATTGTCTTCAACTTCAAGTTGAGCTTGCATGTGATCAGCTGATGGTATGTTCCACAGTCAGCTCCTGGCCTTGTTCTGGCTGAAGATATTGAGCTTTTCCATCCTCTCTTGCCACAGATGTAGTAAATCCAATTCCTGTGTACTTCTTCTGGTGAAGTCCACACATTCAGCCACCATTTGGGTTGTTAAAAAAAAAAAAAAAAAACGACTATACAATGAATAAGTCACTGGTCTTACAAATTTCTTTCATGTAATATCCACTATAATTTCTATCACCAAGGCCAAATTTTCCAACTACAGGTGATTCTTCTTTATTTCCAAATTTTGAATTCCAATCACCAGTGATAAGCAGCACATCTTGATTTCATGTTTGGTCAATTTCACACTGCAGAAGTTGGTAAAAATCTTCAACTTCCTCATCTTAGGTTTGGTGGTTGGTGTGTAAATTTGAATAATAACTTTATTCAATTTATAGTAACTTTAACTTGTCTTCCTTGTAGGAGTATGTATATTATCCTACCACTGACAGCATTGTACTTCAGTATAGATCTTGAAACATTCTATGTGATGTTGTGTGCCACCCCATTCCTCTTCAATTTATCATTCTGGCATAGTAGATCATATGGTTGTCTGATTCAAAATGGCCAAAAGCTGTCCACTTCAGTTCACTAATGCCTAGGATATCAGTTCTTCTGCATTCCACTTTATTTTTGACAACTTCCAGTTTTTCTAGATTCACACCTTTTACATTCCATGTTCTGACTATTAATGGACATTTACAGCTGTTTCTTCTTATTTTGAGTTGTGCCACATCAGCAAGTGAAGGTTCCCAAAGTTCTAATTTATCCACATCACTAAGGTTGGCTCTACTTTGATGAGGCAGCTCTTTCCCAGTCATATCTTGAGTGCCTTCCTCCCTGAGGGGCTTATCTTCCAGCATTGTATTGAACAATGATTCAGGGTTGTTCATAAAATTCCCCAGCAGTATGTCAGACATTGTTTCATTACTATTCATAAGGTTTTCACTGGCCAATTCTTTGAGAAGTGAATGTCCTCTACCCTCTACCCCTTCAGAGTCTGTCTCAGTAGGGAAGCTCCACTGAAATCTGTCTGCCACGGGCAACCTTGCTGGCATTTGAAACACTGATGGCAAGCTCCAGCCTCATAGCAATACACAAGCTACCACAGTATGACAAACTGACAGACAAGCTTCTCTCCCTTAGTTTCCTGCCTGGGGGCTCTCTCCCACTTACCTGATCTGGCTGTAGGCCCTGGCTGTTGTTTCCTAGGGACAATCAATTCCTAGAACCTTGTTTTTCATCAGTTCCTTCAGGGCAGCTTGAACTTCTTCCTTCAATATCATTGGTTCTTGATCATATACCACCTCCTGAAATAAAAGAACATCAACCAATTCTTTTTGATACAGTGAATGTGTATTCTTTCCATATTGTTTATGCTTCCTGAATTATTCAATATTTTGTTCATATTTCAATATTTTGTTCCACTGTTGCAACTTGAGGCTTGAATTTTTCCTTCAGTTCCTTCAGCTTGAGAAATAGCAAGTGTGTTCTTCCTTTTGGTTTTCTAACTCCATGTCTTTGCACATTTCATTATAAGTGACTTTGTCTTCTTTAGCTATTCTTTGAGATTTTCTGTTCAGCTCTTTTATCTTGTCATTTCTTCCATTTGACTTAGCTACTCTCTATTCAAAAGCAAGTTTCAGAGTCTCTTATGACATCTTTTTTGATCTTTTCTTTGTTTCCCATCTTTTTAATGACCTTTAGCTTTGGTCATAGTTTGGTTCTCATGGACTTGTTTTAGTTTTATTTAGCTTCAACTTTTACTTGCATATGAGCAATTGATAATCTGTTCCACTGTCAGCTCCTGGCCTTGTTTTGGCTGAAGATATTGAGCTTCCATCTCCTCTTTCCAAAAATGTACTTGATCTGATTCCTGTGTATTCCATCAGACAAGATCCACCAGTATAGCCACTATTTATGTTGTTTAAAAAAGTACTTCATTGAACAATTTGTTGGTTTCACAAAATTCTAATATGTGATATCCTGAGTCATTTCTATTACTAACATTATATTTTGCAACTACTGTTGTTGCTTCTTTGTTTCCAACTTTTGCATTACAGTCTCCAGTAATAATTAATGCATTTTAATTGCATGTTTGGTCAATTTCAGACTGTAGAAGTTGATAAACAATCTTCAGGTTCTTCATCTTTAGCTTAGTTTGTGCAAAAATTTGACTAATAGTAGAATTAAGTGGTCTTCCTTGTAGAAATATAGATGTTATCCTATCACTGACAGCATTGTACTTCTGGATAGATCCTGAAATATTCTTTTTGATGATGAATGCCACTCCATTCTTCAATTTTTCATTCCTGACATAGTAGAACAGATTTTTTTTTTTTTTTTTTTTTGTTAAAAATGGCCAAACCAGTCAATTTCAGTGCAATAATGCCTAGGATAAGAAGTTCTATGGCAAAGTGCCTAAAGCATTTGACTGCAAGCCAGAAGGTCACCAGCCACTCTGCAGAAGGAAGATAGGGTAATTTACTTCCATAAAGATATATTGCCTCAGAAACCCAATGGGTGTCACTATGAGTCAGAATCTACTCTATGTCAATGAGTTTGGTTTTTTTGAAATGCCTGGGATATTAATCTTTATGCTTTCTGTTTCATT
Source organism: Orycteropus afer afer (assembly GCF_000298275.1). Lineage (NCBI taxonomy): Eukaryota > Metazoa > Chordata > Mammalia > Tubulidentata > Orycteropodidae > Orycteropus > Orycteropus afer. The sequence goes on from NW_006921835.1 coordinate 1,521,904, forward strand.
TTTGACAACTTTCAATTTTCCTTAATTCATACTACATACATTCCATGTTCTGATTAATAGATGTTCACAGCTGTTTCTTCCCATTTTGATTTGTGCTCTAACAGCAAACGGAGCTTTACTACATCCACATCATTAAAGTTGACTTTTCTTTTTGGAAGCAGAATTTCTCCAGAAATATTTTGAGTGCCTTCCAACCTCAGGGCCTCATCCTCTGGCCCTATATCAGATAATGTGTCATGAATATTCATAAAGTTTCCCAGTAGCATATCAGACAGTGTTTCATTTCTATTCATAAAGTTTTCACTGGCAAGTTTTTCAGAAGTGGGTAGCCCTATCCTTCTTCCTAGTCTGTCTTAGTCTAAAATCTCTTCTGAAATCTGCCCACCATGGGTGACCCTACAGGTATTTCAAATTCCAGTGGCATAGCTTCTAGCCTCATAGCAATACACAAGCCACCACATGATGACAAACAGACAGTTTGATAGTCCCTCAAAATTCTAGTTCCTTCAAATGTTAAACTTAGAATTACCATGTTGTTATTGACCCAACTCATAGCGACCCCTCCTTGGGTTGCTGAGGTAGCATCATTACAGAAGTAGATTGCCCAACTTTCATTCTGAAGAGTGGCTGGTGGGTTTGAACCTCCAGCCTTCTGGTTAGCAGTCAAGTGCCTTAGGCACTATGCTACCAGAGCTCCATATAACCCAGCAATTTTATTTTTATTTTGTAGATAAATGAAAGTATGTCTGAAAAAAAATTATGAACAATTGTTCCTATCAGCATTATCTATGATGTCTAGAAAGTGGCAACAACCCATATATCTATATCTATCATATAATGAATGGATAATGAAAATGGAATATACTCATAGGATGAAATATTATTCAAGAATAAAAAAAAAAGAATGAAGTACTGATACAGACTATAACATGGATGAACCTTGAAAACAAGAGAATAAGACTGTCACACACACAAAAAAGTATCACGATATTGGTTGATTCTATTTATATAAAATGTCTGTTGTTGTTGTTGTTATGTGCTGTCCAGTCAGCCCCAACTCATAATGACCCCTCCTTGGGTTTCCGAGGCAGTATCACTACAGAGGTAGGATTGCCCATACTTCCTTCCAAGTAGTGACTGGTGGGTTTGAAATGTCCAGAAAGAGCAAAATCTATTGTGTTTAGTATAGAAAAGTATTTGTCTGGGGCTGGAAGTAGAGGGAGTAGGAGGGATGAATAATGACTTCTTATGGTTATAAAATTTCTTTACATGTACTTAAAAAATACTAAAATTAGATGTGATCCACCATTCATCTGTCAGTTGGTTGTGATGTGGTGGCTTGTGTATTGTTGTGAGGCTGGAGGCTATGCCAGCAGTATTTCAAATAACAGCAGGGTCACCCATGTTAGACAGTTTTCTGTGACATTTCCAGACTAAGACAGACTAGGAAGAAGAAAAGGACCATCCATTTCTCAAAGAATTGGCCAGTAAAAAACTTATGAATAGCAGTGAAATACTGTCTGCTATATTACTGGAAAACATTTTGAATAGCTCTGAAACATTGTCTGATATAGTGTCAGAAGATGAGTTCCTCAGGTTGGAAGGTACTCAAAATACAGCTGGGGAATTTCAAGCTGTCTCCTCAGAGAAGGTAAAGGAAATTATAACAATCCATGACAGCTAAAATATGACCTTGATTATGTACCTCCTGAACTTAGAGTCCATCTAAATAATAGATTTGATGCATTGAACACCAATGATGGAAAACCAGGAGAATTGTGGGATGACATCAAGAACATCATTCATGAAGAAAGCAAAAGGTCATTAAACAGACAAGAAAGGAAGAAAAGACCAACATGGATAGCAGAGAAGACTCTGAAACTTGTCCTTCAATGGAGAATAGCTAAAGCAAATGGAAGAACTGACAAGATAAAAGAGCTGAACAGAAGGTTTCAAAGAACAGCTCAAGAAGAAAAAGCCAGTTATTATACTGAGATGTGCAAAGACCTAGAGTGAGAAAACCAAAAAAAAAAAAAAAGAACATGCTCAGAATTTCCCAGGCTGAAAGAATTGAAGAAAAAGTTCAATCTTCAATTTGCAACATTGAAATATTCTGTGGGCAAAATATTGAATGATGCCGGAAACATCAAAAGAAGATGGAAGGAATACACAGTCACTGTAGAAAAAGAATTTCAGGAGGTGGCATATGATCAAGAACCAATGGTATTGAAGGAAGAAGTCAAAATTAGATTAAAATTGGGAAAGGGCTAGGGTACAGGAATGGACAGAATACCCATTGAGATGTTTCAACAAATGGATACTCATTCATCTAGGCCAAGAAATTTGGAAGATAGCTAACTGGCCAACTGACTGGAAGATATCCATATTTGTACCCATTTCAAAGAAAGGTGATCCCACAGAATGTGAAAATTATCAAACAATATCATTAATACCATACACAAGTAAAACCTTACTGAAGATCATTCAAAAATGTTTGCAGCAGTATATTGACCAAGCACTTCCAGAAATGCAAGCCAAATTCAGAAGAGAATGTGGAACAAGGGATATCATGGCTGATGTCAGATGGATCTTGACTGAAAGTAAAGAATACCACAAAGATGTTTACTTGTGTTTTATTGACTGTGCAAAATCACTTGATAGTGTAGATCATAACAAATTGTGGATGACATTTAGATGAATGGGAATTCCAGAACACTTGATTGTGGTCATGTGGAACCTCTACATAGACCAAGAAGCTGCCATTTGAACAGAAACGGGGTATGAATGGCTTAAATTCAGGAATGAAGTGTGTCAGGATTTTATCCTTTCACCATACTTATTTAATTTGTAAACTGAGCAGAGAATCCAAGAAGCTGCACTATATGGAGAAGAACACAACATCAGGATTAGAGGAAGACTCACTAACAACCTGCAATATGGAGAAAACACAATTTTACTTGCTGAAAATGAAGGTTACTTGAAGCATTTACTGATGAAGATTGAAGACTACAGTCTGTGGTATAGATTACATCTCAACATAAAGAAAACAGAAATTCTCACAACTGGACCAATAAGCAGAATCATGATAAATGGAGAAAAGATTGAAGCTGTCATAGATTTCATATTACTTGATAACTTAGTGCCTAAGGCATTTGACTGTTAACCAGAAGACTGGTGTTTCAAACCCACCAACCACTCCTCAGAAGAAAGATTTAGCAATCTACTTCCATAGTGATACTGCCTCAGAAACCCAAGGAGGGGTCACTATGAGTTGGATCCAACTTGAGGGCAGTGAATTTGGTTTTGTTTTATATAATTCACACCAATGGAAGCAAAAGTCAAAAAATCAGACATTGCACTGCACTGGGCAAATATGCTGCAAAAGACCTCTTTAAAGTACTGAAGAGCAAAGATATCTCTTTGAAGAGTAAGGTGCACCTAATCTAAGTCATAGTGTTTTCAATCACGTAATATGAATGTGAAAGCTGAACAATGAATAAGGAAGACCAAAGAATAATTCATGCTTTTGAATTGTGGTGTTGGTGAAGAATATTGAAATTACCGTGAACTTCCAGATGAATGAACAAGTCAGTCCTGGACGAAGGGCAGCCAGAATGCTCCTTGGAAGCAAGAATGGCCAGACTTCATCTGACTCTCTTTGGTCATGTTGTCAGAAGGCATCATTCCCTGGAGAAGCATATGCTTAGCAGAGTGGAGGGTCAGAGAAAAGTGTAAGACCCTCAACAAGATGGATTGATACAGTGGCTGCAATGATGGGTCAGGTATAGCAAGAATTGTTGTGCTGGCACAGCGCAGAACCAGGCAGTGTTTTCTTCTGTTGTCACTATGAGTCAGAACCAACTCAGCAGCACTTAACAACAACAACAACATGGTTCCACACTTTGTAAATATACTAAAACAAAGAAACAAACAATGAAGTAGTCACTTTACATGAGCAGATTTTATTACGTGATGCATACTCCTCAGAAGGAAGGTTGGGCAATCTACTTCTGTAGTGATACTGCCTCAGAAACCCAAGGAGGGGTTGCTATGGGTCAGGTCTGACTTGATGGCACATAACAACAGCAACATATATATATATATATATATATATATATATATATAGAGAGAGAGAGAGTGAGTGCTCTGTCAGTATAATAGTTAAGGCATTTGGCTGTTAATCATAAAGGTCAGTGGCTTGAACCCACCAGCTGCTGCATGAAAGACAAACAACAGTGCAGTTGAACTATGGCAAGCAGAAAGAATGTAGAAGGAAAAGACAAGTTCATGAATACCTAGCAATGTGGTTAGAGGTTAACAAAAATCACAGTGGCCAAGAGAAAACTACCTAGAATTTTGGTATCTCCTATATTTATGGGGGAGCTCTGGTAGCATAATGGCTAAAGCACTTGACTGCTAACCAGAAGGCTGGTGGTTCAAACCCACCAGCCACTCCTCAGAAGGAAGGTTGGGCAATCCTACTTCTGTAGTGATACTGCCTCAGAAACCCAAAAGGAGGGGTTGCTATGAGTCAGGTATGACTCGACGGCACATAACAACAACAACAATATTTATGGAGGAGCTCTTGTGGTATAGTGCCTAAGGCATTTGACTGATAAATAGAAGACTGGAGTTCCTAACTCACCAGTCACTCCTCAGAAGGAAGAGTGGGCAATCTACTTCTGTAGAGCTACCAAACTAAACCAAACCCACGGCCGTGGAGTTGGATCCAACTCATACTGACCCCTCTTTGGGTTTCCTAAGCAATATCACTATGGAAATAAATTGTCTAACCTTTCCAAGGAGTGGCTGTGGATACTGCCTCAGAAACATAAGGAGAGGTCTCTATGAGTCGAGATCAACTCGATGGCAGTGAGTTTGTTTTTGTGGTTTTATATTTATGGACTATTTCATAGAAAAACAAATTAGAAACATTTCAATAGTTGATAATTCTGTTTTAAATCTGGGTATTTGGCAATCACTGGCAAAAATAAATAAATAAACTTCTGAATCCTCTGACAGTAATATATTACCCCAAAAACAAAGGGCTTTTTTGTTTTGTTTTGTTTTTTGTTTTTTTTCTGTCATTATGCACACCATCCTGGCACTTGGACTATCATGTACACAAAAGATAAATTTTAGCAACTTAGAACCAAAATGAAGAAAATTTAGACAGGATCTGGAGAGGTATTTTTCTATGAGTCATAGTTGAATGAGTTTCTTAAAGTATTATAGTGAAGTTTAATGAAATGCTTTTAAAGTACTTAATGCATTTCCTGACAAAGAGCCAAGTAATAAAAAACGGGGACAAAGGTATAT
>NW_006921835.1:1527322-1542099 GCF_000298275.1 Orycteropus afer afer
ATATAGTTGTTGTTGTTATTGAAATATCTAGCTTTCATACCAGAACACTATTGTGTATCTTTTTATTGTGCTTTTAGTACTATATGGTTTTATATATATATATATATAAATCTATCTATTCACCTACCGTTTATCCACCTATCCACCTATCTATCTGTCTACTATCTATCTAACATACACAAAATACTGTTTAGTAATTGTGTACATCCAAAATTAAAGAGGTAATTTTTTTTTTAAGTATAAAAATCTCAAGTAGTGCTGTTTGGGTGAAAATTACTGTTAAAATTCAGTTATTTGGAGATAGGCAGACAAGGTAAGCTATAATCTGAACATAACAGTGTCATAGACAAGCTCCATATTTTCTCTCTGAGTGTGTCATATTATTCAAGTACATTGTATAGTGTCCAGTACTTTCAAATAAAATCCACCTTTGCTACAGAGAAAGTAATAAAGTTTTGATAGTTGTAATGTCTTCTCGAATCCTGAGTGAGTTACTGAGTGGATACAGACATTTCCATTAACTTCTTCCAGGATGATGCAGAGAAAGCATTGACGCACTAAGTATGAATCACATCCTTCTTGCTGTTGTTCTTAGGTATCCTACAGAAGGAAACGCCACCTGGTGCACCATCCTCTAAATCCTTGTTATGTTGGAGCCCATTGTCACAGCATTTTGTCGATCTATATCATTGAGGAAATTCCTTTTTTATTTATTCATTTCTTTTTCTGACTTTCTACTATACATAAGTATGATGTCCTTCTCCAGAGACTGGTCTTTACTGATAATATGTCCAAAGTACATGAGACAAAGCCACACCATCCTTTTTTCTAAGGAGCATCTGGCTGTATTTCTTCCGAGACAGATATCTTTGTTCTTTTGGCAGTCCATAGTATATTCAATATTCTTACCAACACCATAATTCAAAGGTTCTTTTTTGCTCTTCCTTATTCATTTACCATGGCTTGGGTAAGTCACAGCTTAGTCCTCAAAGTGGCATCTTTCCTTTTTGACACATGAAAGAGGTCTTTAGCAGCAGATAAGCAGCTCTGGTGGCACAGTGGTTAAGGTATTCAGCTACTAATCAAAAGGGCAATGGTTCAAACCACCAACCACTCTGTGGAAGAAAAATGAGGCAATCTGCTTCTGTAAAAATTTGCAGTTTTAGAAACCCTACGGTGCAGTTCTACTCTGCCCTGTAGGGGCACTATGAGTTGGAGCTGATTCAAAGGCAGTGTGTTTGGTTTTGGTTAGAAGAAGAATTCCCCAATGCAATATGTTATTTGATTTCTTGACTGGTGCTTCCACAGACATTGATTGAAGATCCAAGGAAAAAGAAATCCTCGATAGTGTCACTCTTTCTCTGCTTATCATGAGGTTCCTTATTGGTAAAGTAGTGAGGATTTTTGTTTTCTTCATGTTGAGGTGTAATCCATATGGAAGGATATAGTCTTACATCTTCATCAGTAACTGCTTCAAATCTTCTTCACTTTCAGCAAGCAAGGTTGTGTCATCTGCATGTCACAGGTTGTTAATAAATTTTTCTGCAATCTTGTTGCCAAAGTCTTCTTCATATAGTCCAGCTTCCCAGATTATTTGGTTAGCATATAGACTGAATACATATGGTGAAATCATATAAACCTGATTCACACCTCTCCTGATTTCAAACAAGGCAGATACCCTTGTTCTGTTTGAATGACTGCCTCTTGGTTTATGTGCAGGTTCTGCATGAGTACGATTAAATGTTCTGGAATAATGATTCTTCACTATGTTATCCATCATTTGTTGTGGGCTATACAACAAATGCACAGTCAATAAAACACAGGTGAACATATTTCTGGTATTCTCTGCTTTTAGCCAAGATTCTTTGACATCAGTGATAATTTCCTTTGTTCAATACTCTCTTCTGCATCTGGCTTCCTATCTAGTTTCCTATTGATATATTACTGAAACAATTTTTTAATTATCTTCAGTAAAATTTTATTAGGTGTGATATTAATGATATTGCTTGATAATTTAAAATTTCTGTTTTATCACCTTCATTTGGGATGGGAACAAATATAGATCCCTTCCAGTCAAATGGCCAAGTAGTGTCTCACAAACTTCTTGTCACAATTAAGCACTTCCAATATTGCATCCATTTGTTGAAACATCTCAGTTGGTATTCTGTCAATTCCCACAGCCTTGTTTTTCATAAAAGTTGTCATTACATATTGGATTTCTTCCTTCAATATCATCAGTTCTTGATCATGTGCTACCTCCTGAAACGGTTGCGTATCAATCAGGTCTTTTAGTATAGTGACTCAGTATACCTTCCTTTTTTTTTTTGTTTGTTTGTTTGTTTGTTTGTTTCTTCCTGCATCATTCAATATTTTGCCCATGTGGTTTTTATTAGACACTGTTGTCTCAGTTCCTACTCATAGTGATACTATGATACAACAGAACGATATTGCAACATGACGCTTGAATTTTTTTTTTCCTTTTCTTTTACTTGTATTGTGGTGAAAACATATACAAGAGATTAGCCACCATAACAACTTCCACATTTGTAGCTCATGGACATTGATGACATCTTTCAAGTGTCATCATTATTGCTATCGTTTCCCAAAGTATATCACCAACTACAAGCATAAACTCAATGCCCCTCAAACGACAGCTTTCCCTGTCCACCTCCCTCCCACTCCTGGCAACCACCAATAATCTTTATTATTAAAAATTATTATTAAATTATTATTATTAAAAATCTCTATTATTAAAAATTATATATATATATCCCTGGTAATCAAAGAAAATTTCCTTCTATGTATAAACTTTCATTGACTCTTTACAATTGTGAACTAATACAATATTTGTCCTTCTATGATTGACTTATTTCACTCAGCATAATAAACTCCAAGTTCATCCACATTATATGGTATTTTGCAGATTCTACATTATTCTTCAGGGTTGCATAGTATCCTATTTTGTGTATGTACCATGATTTGTTTATCCAATCCTTGGTTGATGAGCACTTAGGTTGCTTCCATCCCTGCTATTGTGAATAGTGCTGCAATGAACATGGGTATGCATATATCTATCCATGTCCTGCTTCTCACGTTTTTAGAATATAGACCTAGTGATGGAATTGTTGGGTCAAATGGTATTTCTATTTCCAAATTTTTAAGGAATTAGCTAACTGATTTGCACAATGGTGGTATCATTTTACAGTCCCACCAACAGTGTATGAGAGTCCCAATCTCTCCACATCTTGGCCAGAATTTGTTATTTTCTGTCTTGTTGAACTTTACTCTTGATGCTAGGGAGAGATGGTATCTCATGGTTGTTTTGATTTGCATCTTTCTAGTGGTGACTCAATGGCACACAACAACAACAGTGGCTAATTATCACAGATATTCTTCATGTGTTTGTTGACTGGCTGAATATCTTCTTTGATGAAGTGTCTGTTCATATTTTCTGCCTATCTTGTAATTGGATTGTTTGTCTTTTTGATAGGGTTGGAGTTTTCTATAAATTTTATATATAAGTCCTCTATTGGGTGTAATATTGCTAAATATTTTTTTCCCATCCAGTAGGTTATTTATTTATTTATTTATTTTACCATTTGGGAGAAGTCTTTTGATGTACATAAACTTTAATTTTTAGAAGGTCCCAATTATCTAGTATACCTTCTGCTGTTTATGCATCCTGGTTTATGCTTGGTAATCTATTTATGCCATAAATTAAGGCCATTAAGTTTGCCCTTATTTTTTCTTTGATAGACTTTATAATGGTAGGTATCACATTTAAGTATTTGGTTCATCTGGAGTTCATTTTTGTGTGTGGTGTGAGGTACAGATCTTGTTTCATTTTTCTGCAAATGGATATCCAGTTTTGCCAGCATCATTTGTGAAAGAGACTATCTCTTCACCATTTAAAGTATTTCACCCCTTTGTCAAAGACTAGCTGACCATAAGTCGATGGATCACTTTCTTGGTTTTCAATTCTGCTCCACTCGTCTATGTATCTGTTGTTGTATCAATACCAGTCTGTTTTGACTACTGTGGCTGTGTACTAGGTTTTGAGATCTGAGAGTGTGAGACCTCCTACTTTGTTCCTCTTCTTCAATAGTGCTTTCTTTATCCAACGTCTCTTTCTTTCCGTCTAAAGTTAGTGACTGGCTTTTCCATGTCTTTAAAGAATGTCAGTGGAATCCGGATTGGGATTGCATTGAATGTATAGATTGTTTTGGGTAGTACTGACATTTTAACAGTGTTCAATCTTCCTACCCATGAGCATTGTATGTTCTCTTATTTGTGGAGATCTCTTACATTTCTTGAATTTTTTCTTTAGTTCTTTCTTTTTTAAAATTTTATTGTGATTAAAACATACACAAGACATTCACCAACATAACAACTTCCACTTTGCAGCTCTTGAATAGTTCCCCTATGTATGAGAGTCCCAATCTCTCCACATCTTTGCCACCTTTTGCTTTTTACTGTTTTGTTTGATTTTTTTATTAATACTGAGGTGAGAATGGTATCTTATGGTTGTTTTGATTTGTTTTCAGTGATGTTTTATAGTTTCTTTGTATAGGCCTTTTGTGTTCCTAGTAAGATTTATTCTTAAGTGTTTTATCTTTTTGGTAGTTATTGTAAATAGTATTGATTTCCTTTTTCATTTTCAGAGACCTCTTTGCTGGTTAGAGGAATCCAACTGATTTTTGTATATTCATCTTGTATATATTGATCTTATATATTGATTTGTATATTGTCACTATGCTAAATCTTTCAATAAGTTCCAGTAGGTTGCTTGCTGGGTCTCTTGGGTTTTCTATGTATAGGTTCATATCATCTGCAAATAGGGATAGTTTTACTTCTTCCTTACTAAATTAGTTGTCTTTGATCTCCCTTCATTGCCTTTTTACCCTAAGACTTCCAATACAATGCTGAATAGAAGTTGAGATGTCGTTGGTTGTTGTTAAATGCCATCGAGTCAGACTCGACTCATAGCGACCCCTTCTTGGGTTTCTGAGGCAGTATCGCTGTGGAAGTAGATTGCCCCATCTTCCTTCCAGGAAGTGACTGATGGGTTTGAACTGCCAGCCTTCTGGTTAGCAGTCAAGTGCCTTAGGCACTATGCTACCAGAGCTCCCGAAGTGCAGATGGCATCTTTTTCTGGTTCCTGTTCACAAGGGGAGTGGTTTCTGTCTCTCTCCATTGAGATTAATGTTGACTGTTGGCTATGCACATATGTTATTTATAATGTTGAGGAATTTCTCTTCTATTCTTATTTTTCTGAGAGCTTTTATCAGGAATGGATGTTGGATTTTATCAAATGCCTTTTCTACATCAATTAATATGATCCTGTGATTATTTTCCTTATGTGATGGATTATGTTGAATGTTTTTCTAATGTTGAGCCATTCTTGCATATTTGGTATGAATCCCACTTGGGCATGATGCATTACTTTTTTGATATGTTGTTGGAGTATATTGGCTAGGATTTTGTTGAAGATTTTTGTATTTATATTCATGAGGAATATTGGTCTGTAGTTTTCAATTCTAGTGCTGTCTTTGTGTGGTGTTGGTATCAGAGTTATACTTGCTGCATAAAATGAATTTGGAAGGATTCCATCCATTCTATGTTCTGGAATAGTTTGAGTAGAACTGGTATCAGCTCTTCTCTGAATAATTTGTAGAATTCTTCAGCAAAGCCATCTGATCCAGGACTTTACCAAAATTTGTTGGTAATTTTATTATGAGCTGTTCAATTTCTTCATTTGTTATGGGTCTGCTCAAATTTTTTACTTCAATCTGTTTTAATTTAGGTAAGTAGTATGTTTAGAGAAATCTGCCCATTTCTTCCGGGATTTCAAATTTGTTGGAATACAGGTCTTCATAGTATGCTGATATTATCCTTTTTCTTTCTGTTGGTTGTGTTGTAATATCACTTTCATTTCTTTTTTGTGCCATTTGCATCTTCTCCTTCTTTTCCCTCAATTAGTTATCCAGTGGTTAATCAATTTTATTATTTTTTTCAAAGAACTAACTTCTAGTCTTGTTGTTTTCTATTGTCATTCTATTTTCTATTTCATTTATTACTGCTTGAATCTGTATTTTTTTCTTTTCTTCTAAAGATTTCAGGCTTTTTTTCCTGCTCTTTTGCTAATTGTTGGAGATGTTAGTTAAGGTGTTGATTGATTTTGGCTCTTCTTTTTTGAAGTTTGCATCTATTGTTAGAAATTTCCCTCTGATCATTACTTTTGCTGTGTCTCAAATATTTTGGTAAATGGTATTTTCATTTTCATTTGATTCAAGGAATTGTTTAATTTAATTTTTTTTTTTTTCTCCCAAAGAACTCTGTTGGCATACCACCTAAGACATCGACCTAAGAATAACAGAAGGCTGGTAGTTCAAACCCACCAACCACTCCTCAGAAGGAAGACTGGATGATCAAATTCCATAGAGATACTGCTTAGGATGTTATTCAGTTTCCATGTGTTTCCTCTTTTTTTCTGTTAGTCTTCCTAGTGTTGATTTATAATTTTATACCATTGTGATCTGAGAAGATGCTTTGCAATATTTCAATGTTTTTAAATTTATTGAGGCTTGCTTTATGGCTTAACTTATGGTTAATCCTGGAGAATGTTCCATGTGTACTGGAAAAAAAAATGTAAATTTTGTAGATGAAATGCTCTGTAGATATCTATAAGTCAAGTTGGTTGATTGTATTGTTTATTTCCTCTGTAGCTTTGTTGAGTTTCTTTCCAGTTGTTCTATTTTTCATTGATGGTGGTATATTAAAGTCTCCTACTCTTAGAGTGGAGTCATCTGTTTGTCTTTTCTATTTTTTTAAAGTCTGCTTTATGTATTTTGGGGCTCTTTCACTGGATGCATAGATATTTATTAGGTTTATGCCCTCTTGTTCAATTGATCCTTTAATTATTATATGATATCCTTCTTTGTCTGTTATGGTCATTTTTGTCTTAAAGTCTATTTTATCAGAAATTAGTATTGCCATCCCCACTCTATTTTGGTTGCCATTTGCTTGGTATATCTTTTTCCAGCCTTTGCTTTTAACTCTATTTTTGTGTTTGTGTCTAAGGTGAGTCTCTTTTAGACAGCATATTGATGGGTTGTGTTTTCTTATCCAGTCTGCAACTCTCTGTCACTTGAGTAGTACATTTAATCCATTTACATTCAGTGTAAATATTGACAAGTATTAATATATTGATGTCATGGTGTTATGTTTTTTTGTGGTGTTGCTAATTTCTTTGTTCTACATGATTTTCTGTGCTGAGTTCATTTTATGAGTCATGTCAACATTTTCCTCATTGTTATTGTATTAGTATTGGCTAAATAGTTGTTCATATCCTCTTTTTTATTTTGATGCAAAGATTTATTATTTTTCTTTGAGGTTAGCATGCGATTTATTATTTTCTTCCCAAGTTTTAAACAGTCTGTTCTATCTCACAATCATCTTGACTTTCTCAGCATTTAGAAGTTCTGTAACTACACTACTTATTCCCACTAGTTGGTTTGTGGTTGTCTTCATTTACTGAGTGATGTCTCTGGTTCCCTTTTTATATCTTGTAAGCTTATTTTACTTTAGATACTTCTATAACTAGGTTTGTTTCTTGGTTATGTCATCATGTGTTTTAATACTTGGCTGTTGTTTCCTGTTGTTGATTATCTATTGGGAGGTGTCCCTTCAACATCTCTTATAAGTTTGGTCTGGTTTAAACAGATTCCCTTAAGTTCTTCTTATTTGGAAACCTCCTAATTTCACCTTCATATCTGAGGGACAATTTTGCTGGGTATATAATTCTTAGATGGAGATTTTTTTCTTTTGGGTTTTTATTTATACCATGCCATATATACCATCCTCTTGCTTTTTCACCTGAATGATTTCTGCTGAGAAATTAGAGCTTAGTCTTATTGGTTGCCCTTTAAAGGTAACTTTTAGTTTCCCCATGCTGCTTTCAGGATTCGTTCTTTATCTTTGGTTTAGGTGAGCTTCATTGTGATGTGTCTTAGAGATTTTCTTTTAGGGTCTATCATGTCTGTAGTTCATTGAACTTCTTAAATGGATATATTCTCATGTTTCATCATATTAGGTAAATTTCTTCCAACAAATCTTCACCAATTTTCTCTGTGGTTTTATTTTTCTCTTCCTTTTCTGGAATTTCAATTTCATGTAGTTTATTCCTCTTGAGAGTATCCCACATGAGTCTTAGACTTTCTATATTTTGTTTTGATCTATTGTCTGATTGATCCCTTAACAAAGTAGTATTGAGGTATTTGTCTTCAATATCCTTAATTCTGTCTTGCATTGATTCTATTCTACTCCTTTGTTGTCTATTTCTGATATCTTAATGTTAACCCTCTGGATTTCTGTGTGTTGTTTTTGTATCATTTCTAAGTTTTTGTGGTTTTTGTCAATTTGTTCTTGTATTGTTTTCCTAAATTTTTCTAGAGTTTTGTCTGTCTTTTCCTTAATTATTTTCAGTTTTTCCTTGATATTTCTCTCAATCTGTTGAAGGTACCCAAACATAATTCTTTTGAAATCCTCATCAGGGAGTTCCAATGCTGCTGCTTCCTCAGGAATGTTTTCTAGGTTTGTATCCTAGTCCCTTGTTTTTATTACTTTATCTTACTTCTTTGTGTTGACTATGATGGTCTGTTGTCTCTGAGACATTTTGGTAGTGTTATATTTCTGTTTGATGTGTGAAATATAATGAGATTATGTGCACAAATCTCTGTTAGCAGTTTGTAAGGTAGAGTTGAGGGTGAGTTAAGCTGGTATTGGCCACCATCTATGGTTGGTCAGTTGGTGCAAAAGTAACTGGTGGCCCTCACTCAGTGAGTGGGACTACAGGAAGTGCAAGTATAATTGGGTTGTGTTGGAACAGTTGCTGTCTTCCCCTCAGTTGGACAAAAAAAAAAAAAAAAAACTATAACAAAGTAAAAGCAAGAGAAAAAATTCTCAAACCACACAAATAAACAGAAACAATCACAAAAAAATGCAATAAATGAGAGATATTGTCTTAAAATATATTTCAAAAGGATAAAAGAAAGAGAAAAGAAAAAGAAACACAATATCTGGGGAAGGAGGAATAACAGAAAAGAGCAAGAGTCAAAGAATAGTAAAGGAAAACATGCAAAAGGAAAAACAAGGGATGGGAAGACCCAAAAGAAAGGGGGGAAAAAGAGAACCAGGAAAAGGGAAGAGGGAAAAAAAAAAGAAAAACAATCAGAGACAAGAAAGAGAGAGAGAGAGAAAGAGAAAGAGAGAGAGAGAAAGGAGGAAGAGAAAAATAATAATTTAAAAACAAACAAATGAAAACAAAACTGTAGGAGTAAAGCATGGTACCCAGGCTCTGCCAGGGAATAGATAGAGAAGGAGTCCCTGGAGGTCAAGAAGGTGAGTGGAGTCAAGGGCAGGGGTTGTGGGGAGAGATGGCCACACCCTTGTTCACCAAAAGGACACAGGGCACAAAGAAGGGCAACAAGGGGAATATCACACCTCTCCAACTGTCAGTCTCCAGTGCCGTTGCCCATGCTGCCCTTGGCAGCTGGAGCCCACTTACAGTTCTCAGTCCAAGGAAGAACATCATCCCCACACACTCAAAACTGTTGCACCAGCTACTTGCAAACATCTAAAATGGCTGTAGCCTCAGGACAGCCACCAGCAGTCCACAGGTCTTCCTGTCTCCTTCCTCACTCTGGTCAGCAGGCACAATGCAATCCTTGTCCATACATCCCCGGTAAGCAGAGCCAATTATTTGGTTCCTATCCAGAAATATTCAAAGTGGCTGTGCCCTCAGGACAGCTGCAATCTGTAGCTCTGTTTGTCTCCTTACTCACTGTGTTCATTCAGGTTCTTCTACTAGTTGGTGATAGCATAGTGCCTAAGGCACTTGACTGCTAACCAGAAGGCTGGTGGTTCAAACCCACCAGCCACTTCTCAGAAGGAAGGTGGGGCAATCTACTTCAGTAGTGATAGTGCCTCAGCAACCCAAGGAGGGGTCGCTATGAGTCAGGTCCGACTCGATGGCACATAACAACAACAACAACAACACTAGTTGGCATTTAATCCACTTCTTTATCCTTGCTTTTAAGGCTCAGTGTTCCAGAATTATCCTCTGTATTGGTTTCAACTGGTTTGTCATTGCTTTGTTGCAGAGGGTCTGTGTAGTTCATCTGATTATTCTACCATCTTGCTGAAACTCTCCTTCTTTAATTCTTTCAGTTTGGGAAATCCTGACTATATTCTTCCCTTTGGTTTTGTAGCTCCAGATCTTTGTATAGTTCACTGTAATACGTTGCCTTCACCAGCAACCCCTCAAAATATTCTATTCAGTTCTTGTACTTCCTTATTTCTTCCATTTGCCTTAGCTATTCAATGCTCAAGAGCAAGTTTTAGAGTCTGTTCTGACATCCATTTGGGTATGTTCTTTCTTTTTAATGACCTGTTGCTTTCTTCATGTATGATGTCCTGGACCAGTCATTCCATAATTTGACTGATCTTCAGCCATTAATATTCAATGAATCAAATCTGTCCTTGAGATAATCACTAAATTCAGATGAGATATACTCAAGGCCATAATTTGGCTTCTGTGATTTTTTTTTTTTCTTTTTAATTTTATGTTGAACTCACATATGTGAAATTGATGGTTTGTTCTGCAGTCATCCCCTGGCCATGTTCTGACTAAAAATATTGAGGTTCTGTATCATTTTTCCACAGATGTGGTATATTTGATTCTTGCATATTCCATTGGCAATGTCCTAGTGTAGAGTTGTCATTTATTTCATTGAAAAATGTATTACAATGTATAAGTCATTAGTCTTGTAAAATTCTATCATTTTATCTTTGGCTTTGTTTCCATCACGAAGGCTAGGTTTCCAACTACAAAGCCCTCTTCTTTGTTTCCAAATTTTGCCTTCCAATTAGTAATAATTATCAGTGCATATTAATTGCATTTTTGATAAATTTCAGACTACAGAAGTTGATAAAAATAATCAATTTCTTCTTCTTTGCATTAGAAGTTGGTGTATAAGTTTAAATAATAGTTCTATTAAATGATCTTCCTTGTAGGTGTATGGATAATATCCTAGCACTGACAGTATTTTACTTTAGGATAGGTCTGGAAATGTTCCTTTTAACAGTGAATCTGACACCATTCCAATTCAATTTCTTATTCCTGGCACAGTAGACCATATTTTTGTCCAATTCAAAATGGACAATAACAGTCCATTTCAGCTCACTATTGCCTAGTATATTGATCTTCATATGTTCCATTCCACTTTTGATGTCTTCCAATATTCCTAAATTCTTGCCTCCACATTCCAATTACTAACAGATGTTCACAGCTATTTCTTCTTATTTTGAATCATGCCACATCTGTAAATCAAGGTCCTGTAAGCTTTACTATATCCACATTACTAAGGTTAACATTACTTTGAAGAGGCAGCTCTTCCCCAGTAGTATTTTGACTGTCTTCCAACTGAAGAGGCACATCTTCTGACACCATGTCAGACAATATTCCTGCTGAAATTCATAATATTTGACTGGCCAATCTTTAAGAAGTAGATCATCAGGTATTTCTAGTCTGTCTTAGTCTGAAAGCACTGCTGAAACCTATCCACCATGGGTGATATTGCTGATACTTGAAATATCAATAGCATAGCTTCTAGCATCTCAGCAACATGCAAACCACCACAGTATGACAAACTGATAGATAACTGGTGGAATTATATCCGTGTTGTTGTTAAGTACTGTGTAGTCAGCTCTGACTCATAATGACCTTATGTACAATAGAACAAAATGTCGCTTGATCATGTACCATTCTCACAATCTTTGCTATGCTTGAACTCATCGCTACAGCCACTATGTCAATCCATCTCATTGAGGGTCTTCCCCCTATTCACTGACCCTTTATTTTACCAAGCATGACATCTTTCTCCAGGTACAGATCCCTTCTGACAATATGACCAAAGTGCATGAGGCGAAGTCTGGCCATTATTGCTTATAAGGAGCATTCCAGCTGCACCTCTTTCCAAGACAGATTTATTCATTCTTCTAGTGGCCCATGTTATTTTCAGTATTTGCCAAAACACAATTCAAAGGCTTCAACTCTCTTTCAGTCTTCCTTATGCATTCACTGTCCAGCTTTTACATGCATATGAGGTGATTTTAAATAACATGACTGGGGAGTAGGCTCATCTTAGTCTAAATTGCCAAATATTACCACAACTTTGCCTCTTTATTTGACATTCATTGTAATTAAACATAAACTAATCCTTAATTATAAAGTAGAAAAATCAATTAATCTAAATGATAATATTATGACAAGTGTGTGATTAAGAGGTTTTATCTAAAAGTGACTACCACAAAGCTACTATAGAAAACTATATGTCATGTCCCTTGCTGATCACTGACTTCTTTACTTGGGATTACTTCTTCCCTTTACTTGGGATTAATTTTCTGGTAACATTAACTTTGGGGATAGTGTTAGGTTGACTTGCTTGGTAGGGTTGTGAAAGAATTCACTTCAGGTAAAGAATGAAACAAAAGATTATTCACTTTCCAAGAGAGGAAAAGGGCTTAGCAAAGAGAGAGAAGTGTCAGCTCAGAAGTAAAGTAGCACTTGTCTTTTATAGGGTTGTAAGCAAGGCTGAAATGTAGTCAACAGGGGGTTATGACATCTGGGTTTGTGATTAGGAGTAGATGTTCCAATAGGTAACATATTTGTTCTTTGCATAGTTGCTTTCAGTTCTGGTCCTGTTAGCTGTATCTGGGTCTATGATTATTCTGATAAGTAGATGTTTAGGCAGTTCTTATAATTGAGACACAAACACAGCTAGAATGCTCCTGTGGTTAAGTTAGTTGGGTGCAAGTTAAAGCTTAAAAACATGATTAGGATTTCTAATGACATTTTGAATAGATTGATTTTCATCCTTTCAGATAGGACTCTCTTTTTCCTCTATTCTTTTGTATGCTGAATCATCAGGTCAAAAAAAAAAAAAAAAAAAAAAAAAAACACCTCACTGCCATCAAGTCGATTCCAAATCACAGCAATTCCCATTGGGTTTCTGAAGCTGTAAATCTTTACAGAAGTAGATCACCCCATCTTCCTTCCACCGAGTGCCTGGTGTGTTTGAATTGCTGACTTTCTGGTTAAACATAAGCGCCTTATCCACCATACAACCAGGGAACCTTAACAGGTTAAATACTTGGTTTTAATAGCAATTAATTTATTGCAAGAAATGAAGTTTCAGATGCATCATAGTTATGTGTCATGGGAATGTAGGCTGGATTTAGATATAGTTTGGGAAATAATCACTTAAGCTAATATCTCTTTCCAGTTTCGTAGTCATTTATCATGATAATCTAGAATTTATTCACAGTCCTAAACCTACACCCATCCATTAATTTAGTCAAACAATATTTATCAAGTCACTAGCATATGTCAAGTAATAGATACTGAAGATAATAAAGGAAAAAAAGAAACACATATTGCTCTAACATTGTGAAACTTAAAATCTGAAAAATTCATATATTGATGATGTAATTAAAATTTTGACCAGCAACATGAGAGATATGCACAGGGTACCATGAGAGCATATTTCATAAGTTAGGGTGCAAGGGAGATACAAAGTGGTGTTTGTATAGATGAAGGAGGAGCATTAAAGATAGAAAGTAGACAAAGGATAGAATGGAGATATAATTAGGAAATAGAACTGATCAACCTGATGAGTCATTTTTAGAGTGGACATGGAGCAAGAGAGAGAAAAAGAAGAGAGATACAGATCAAGATTGTTGTCACTGGGAGAACACAGGCTGAGGAGCAATTCTGTTGGAAAATGTTGTGTATTCACATTTGTACATAAATGTGTCTGAGGTGCCTGTTTAACAACAAAACTGAGATAATTGTTTGTATATTCAGGCTTAAGGAATGGAAGAGGTTCTACACTGAAGACAAAAGTTTGGAGTCATCACCATGGAAATTGAAATCATGGGTATGGTTGGATTCACTCAAGGCACCTGCAAAAAATGAGATGCTCACAGAAAAGACAAAATTTCTGAATGCAAAAACATAAGGCAGAGGACAAAAAGATTTGACAGGAGATGAGAAAGTACACTAAGACACAGTATCCTCACAGAAGTCTAATCTTCTACAAAGAACACATAGGTCACAATTGTTTAAATGTTAGCTCTAGAAAGAGGAGATAGGAAATGAGTTGTGTCAATTAAAATTGATTACAGGAAAATCATGGCAGATGTCATGGGAGGGGGCTTTTTTTAGTGAAGTCATTAAAACAGAATCAGGATTACTAAAGTTTGGAGAGTAGGTTTTAAGAATTCAAATTGATCTAAGACAAGTGTCACACAAATCATTCTCTTGTTTAAAAATGTGGCAGATTTCTATTACATGTAAAATAAAATATTATCTTTGTTGTTGTTGTTAAGTGCCATCGAGTCATTTCCGACTCATAGCAACCCCATGCACAGCAGAACAAAACACTGCCCAATCCCGCACCAGCCCCACAATCCCTGCTATACTTGAGCCCATCATCGCAGCCACCATGTCAATCCATCTCATTGAAGGCCTCCCCCTCTTTCCTCGACCCTCCGCCCTACCAAGCATGACATCCTTCTCCAGGGAATGGTCCCTTCTGACAACATGACCAAAATAGGTGAGAGGAAGCCTGGCCATTCTTGCTTCCAAGGAGCATTCTGGCTGCACTTCCTCCAGGACAGATCTGTTAGTTCTTTTAGCAGTCCATGGTACTTTCAGC
>NW_006921835.1:1542289-1589454 GCF_000298275.1 Orycteropus afer afer
TGTTGTTATGTGCCGTCGAGTCAGCCCTGACTCATAGCAACCCCTCCTTGGGTTTCCGAGGCAGTATCACTATGGAAGTAGGATTGTCCAACCTTCCTTCCGAGGAGTGACTGGTGGGTTTGAACCATAGGCTTTTCAAATTCATCCTAACCATTGCCTCACCCTTAATTGCTTTTTACTGACTTCTTTACATCCCTGTAAAACAACACTTTTTCTTGCATTTTAAAACCTTTGAAATTGCTTTTTTTTTTTTGGTTTGGAAAAGCAAATTTTTACACATTTATTTTAAAAATTTTATCTCATTGAATTTAAATAACTTTCATGTCTAATATACATGAATTATATGCTTCAAGCTTCAGTGTCTACATTACATTTTCAAAATGCAAATAGGTAATGGAAACTTACAATTACCAATAGAAAAGTGAGAAAAAGAAATATCCTGAAAACCCTTAAATGCCATCTGCTAAAGTGTAATCTTTTAAACATACAAATTACATTACACACAAAAAAAAACCCTGAAGTTTAAAAATGACAACTAGTTTATTATTTATCTTTGAACTTGCTTTTATTATCTTTAATTATCTTCCTGATTGTTATTGCTCTCACCAGAATAAAGTTCCATGACAGCAGGAGGTTTGCTTTGTTCACTGCTTTAGTCACAGGACCTTATATGGCACCGGGTTATACAGAGGATTTTTTTTTTTTTCCCCTTGAATGAATGAGTGAATAGTGAATGAGAAAGGGAAGCACCTAAGGGGGTTGTGAATCTAATGGAAGTATGTTGTTGGTTTGTCATTGTAAAAATAAAAGGATTTAGTTCATTTTCAGTATTGTTGAAAAGAAACTAGTTTGTGAAGAAAGATTGAAAAAATAGAAAAGAGAAAGGAAAATCTTCCGAAAAAAATCCTTGGAAGATTTAGTATGCAATCCAATTATCTAAAGTGACTTACACATTCTATTTCATGTGAGCTATTTACATTTATTTTTAGATGATAATTTTTCAAGCCCTGTGGTAACAATTTGGAGACAACAATTGTATTGTTTTGAAATATACTATTCTTGTGAGAAAAAGAACTGAAGAAAAACCAGTACTTGAAAATAAGATCAATAAGGAAGACAATTTCAGAATCATTCACTTGCACTAATATACATCATTCAACATGGGACAAATGAGACCAAGACAATACCACAAAAGTCCATAGAAAGTTATTTCTTCAATTTAGAAGAGCTAAAATAAGCATGTATATTTATTTTGTTGATTCTCTGTACCTCTCACACCAGAATATTTTCAACAGCTTCTTGACTATGGTATTCCTAAATTGTATTTTTTAAGACCACAGGACCATGAGATTCCTCCCTTCAAGAAACTTTTACTGATTTCTCACTCTATTTCATCAGCTGTGCTATGCATTGAGGTTGTTGTTGTTGTTGTTGTTGTTATGTGCTGTTGAGTTGGACCCAATTCATAGAGACCCCTTCTTGAGTTTCCATGGTTACCACCTTGGAATATGAAGTAGATTTCAATACAAAAGTAGATCGTCCCACCTTTCTTCCAAGGAGTGGCTAGTGGGTTTGAACCACCAACCTT
This sequence comes from Orycteropus afer afer, assembly GCF_000298275.1. Classification (NCBI taxonomy): domain Eukaryota; kingdom Metazoa; phylum Chordata; class Mammalia; order Tubulidentata; family Orycteropodidae; genus Orycteropus; species Orycteropus afer. The sequence continues at coordinate 1,543,878 of NW_006921835.1, forward strand.
CTGGTTAGCAGTCAAGTGCCTTAGGTACTATGCTACCAGAGCTCCTGAGGTGGTAGGGTAGTTACAAAGATAAATAATAATATATCTATATAGAAGCCATCTACACCATGGTTTAGTGCTATAACAAGAACACAGATGTAATGGAATGGTAGGGCCTAAAGGAGAGTCATTTTTAAGGAGAAAAAGCAAAGGAATAGTTGGTTGTCATAATATGACAATTCCAGTAACTTCTTAGATGGCTGCCCTAACTTCCATCCTAACTACCCATCCCGTAATCCCAGAATTACATTTCTAAAATATAAATTAAATCAAAGTAACAAATTGGTGAATGCAGATAAATAAATGGGTAAAAATGAACAATATCAACAAAAATAAAGTTAAAACTGATCACTCACCCATAGTAAGATTTTGAGAGGTGTTTTTACTAACTACAAAACCAGTGGAAATTTATAGGGAAAAATAATAAAGAAATAGGTTTGTGCTTTGTATACAGCAATGGAACAAATTTGTGTGAAGGAAAGCAATGGATATACTTTTTTTTTTTTCTTTCACCTTTCTAACTATTCAGGTGGAAAAATAATAGGATCCACAGAGATTAACCCAGATGATGTACTATTTTACAATGAAGTTCTATACATTTTTTTAATCTTCCATATAAGACATAATTTTTACTTTTTCATTCATCAATATTTGTTTTATTTTACCAATATTATTGACAATCTGTTTACAATTTAAAAAAAAAAATCATTTCTTCTATCTTCACTCATTTACTTTTTTCTGAAATAAATTTCTTAGCCTTTTTTTTGAAATTATTTTAAACAATAGATCAGTTTTGGTAAACATCAGTTTCTCAGATTTGTTTGTCAAAAATTGTCTTAATTTCTTTGCTCTTAAGAGACAGTTTTATTGGGTATAGAATTCTTGATTGACAGTTATTTTCTTTCATCACAGGGAAGAGGTCATTTTATTCTAGTTTGGTTTCCTTTGTGACTATTGAAATAAGGTTTCAATCTAATAATCACACCTATTCAAATAATCTTTCTTTTGTTTGTGATTGCTTTTTAGATCTTTTCTTTTTTTTTACATAACAGTTGCAATATAATATTTCTAGTCATTGACATAGCAGAAATTTTGTGTAAATAATAGACTTTTATTTCTTCTTTTACATTATACCTTATTTATTTATTTTGTGTCACTATATTAGTATATGTCTGCTCACAACTGATATATTTTTTTAACTTTTTATTTGGAAAGAATTATAGATCCAATTTTATTTTAACATTTTGGTTGAAAGAAGTATAGATTCTCGTAAGAAGTTGTAAAAAAATAAAATCAGGAAGTTTTCATGTACTCTTTGCACAGTTTCCTCCGATGAAAACATCTTAAAAAAACAAAATCAAACAAGTTGTTCCCAAGGTGATTTTTAGGCATGATGACCTCATGTGTGATGTATCCAATATTAAAAACAGGAATTAAACATTAATAAGATCCATAGAACTTATCCAGACTTCACTGGTTATAAATGTATTCGTGTATGTGTGTTTGAATGTAGTGCTTTGCAATTTTAACATATGCATATATTCTTGATTCTGGTGGTATAGTGGTTAAGGTATTTGGCTACTAACCAAAAGGTTGGTAGATCTGCTCCTCTGCAGAAGAAAACTGATGCAGTCTGCTTCTGTAAAGATTTATAGCCTTGGAAACCCAATGGGAGTTCTATGAGTCTGAATCAACTGAACGGCAGTGAATGAATCAGAGTAGGAATTGACTGGACAGCAATAATTTATATATATTGTGAATATGTTCTTAGTTTTGTCATTGATGAGTATTTGGTTTATTTCAAAGTTTAGGTTATTAAGATTTCTCCATGAATATCTCACATTTATACACATCTAGTTCTTAACAGTCAACTTTCTTTGAACTGTCTTGCAAAAATATTTGTATAAGGAAACAGTCATGGAAAAATAGAGCCATTAACTCTTTCAAAAGCATATTCATTTTGTGTTCCAAAATAACAAGATAGAGATATTTCCCTTTCTTCCTTGGAGATTTGTATATCCCAGGAAAATACAGATAAAGTCTCTCACAAAAATGGAAGAGAGAGGTTTGCAAGAAGGCTTACAGAATATCAGACTCTCCTATTCTTAGAGCTTCTTTTCTGTAATGCACCTTTCATTGAATGTGGAGGCAACATCTAGCCCATTACTTAATCTTGTGGGAAATGGAGCTCAAAGAACTCATACCAAGATATTGCTCTGGCTAAAGCTATTGCTGTGAGATATAAATTGACTCTTACTTCTTTTCCTGGGGTCTCATGTATGTCTTCTAGTATCAACTATGGCATAATAAACTAACTATTTAGCCTGCAAAAAAACAAACAAAAAAAAAAAGGAGTGAAATCTCAAACTTCCCAGTTTTTTGCATGACAATTTAAAACTGGCTTTTATTCATAAAGCTAGTAAAAACATTCTTTGAATAATCTTTTTGTACATATATATTTTCACTTGTCTCAGGTAAACACCTAGTTGAGGCATTGCTAAAACAAATGCAAAGGCATGTTTAACTTTTAGAAAATTGACAAAAAAGTTTCCCGAAGTAGTTACATAATTTTGTACTTCCACTAGCAAAGCATGAGGGTACCTTTTGTCCTTAACACTGACCCATATTTGGTGTTTTCAGTCTTTTCAATTTTAAGTATTCAGGTAGATGTGTATTGGTATCTTATTGTGCTTTTTAAAAATATTTTTTTCTAATGAAACAAATACATATTTAAAGAAAAATTTTTGTAAGCGATACAAAGAGCTGTTCTATGTACTTTAATTATATTTTCAATTTTGGTATTTCATTGCATGTGCCTTCTGTCTCTTTCTCTCTCTGTGTCTCTGTAATTTAGTCCCTCTCTGTGTTTCTATCTATCTATCTGTCTACTCCCTCAACTGCTGAAATGTTTGAGAGTAAGTTGCAAATATGGTGCCCCAATTTTCTTATTATTGTAGTTTATCTCTTTAAAATAAAGATATATCTCTATATTAACAGAGTAAAATAACAAAAATAGGAAGTTAGCATTAATACATTATTACCTCCAATATAGAGACTCATTTAAATTTTGCAAAATCTCCTAATAATTCCTTTTAAAGGTCCAGAATTAAATCCAAAATTATCATTCTTTATTGTGTCTAATTTTCTACTCATATTTTGTAGTCCCCATTTAGTTTATTTTGACACATAAAATACATAAAAATTTATTACCTGAGTCTGATAAATCCAGTTTCTGAATTTTATGTGCTTGTTTTTATACAAACTACATTTTTTCTTATGGATAGATAATTCTATTCCCCAAGTATTTTATCTCCTCATCATTAAGTATTGCGTAAGGAGAAAATGCAAATTTTTATCTTCATATACACAACTATTGTTCCCAGATGTATATTCATAATTTTGGGTAGCTTGTCCAAGAGGGGATTCAAGTCTCAGCTACATTCAAATGACCAACCACTCCCTCTCGGGCACTCACTTCTGGCAAGGGGCAAGAAACTTCTCCTCCTCTATGAAGGGTACCCTCAAGTAGAAATTTAGTGTCCTTTTCTGTTTTATTCTGCCCTAGGAATCTAAGTATATTAAAATTCAATAATTCCTATTTGAATTTGTTCATATACTCCATAACTCCGTCAAAAAATTAACCTATTGTCTTCTTTAAGGGAAGTTAAGTGTCCATTTACCTTACATTTATATAACTAAGAAAGGTCATTCAGTGACTCTTTCCCAAAATGAAGATATATTCCAAAGTGATTTGATGTACCTACCTCTAAATAAAGGGCTATCAAAGGAAGATGGGGCAAATGGGACAATCTACTTTCATAGTGATACTGCCTAAACCCAAGGAGGGGTTACTAAGAGTTGGGTCAGACTTGACGGCACATAACAACAAAAACAACAACAGCAGCAAACTTTCAGTGCTAGCTACTTTCAGAAGGAGAGATGGGAAGGGAGGAGAAAAATAAATATTAAGTCTTCCCCACCAGACCCTCAGTATTACAGAAGAAATTCAACAGATAAAAATTGAAGAAATGTAGTAATATAAAATAAAAACAAAAAGTAAAAACTCTATGTAGAAGTGAGACATTTATTTTCTTCTCCTAGTTCCAATAAACGTTCCAGCACTTCATATTTTGTTGCAAAGGTGCACAGGCCCCTATACCAATCTTTACTTATATTTTAAGGATGCAGCATAGGGACCAAGAAAGCATGAATGGCTCCTGTGGAGAAATTTACAACCAAAGAGTGAAAAAGAAAAGGCAATACAAAGAGTGAAAGTGTGTCTAATCTTGTAAAGAAATAGTTGTAAGGTAAAAGCAATAGAAGAAACATTGATGAAAAAAATAAAATTTTTAATTCTGTATACCATAAAATTCAAAATTCTGTATACCAAGAATATATCACAAGGCAAACGAAAATAATTTATATTTCCAGGTTAACAGTGCACTTATAACTTTGATACACAAACACTTCATTAAAAGTAGTATAAAAGGAAAGTTTGAAAAAATAACATAGGTATGTCTCACATTATGTCTAATAAGCTTATATAAAATATTGATACAAAAAAAAAAAAAAACACCTTACTGCCATTGAGTCAAATCTGACTCATAGCGACCCCTTTGAGTTTCTGAGGCTGTGAATCCTTACAGAAGTAGATCGCTTCATCTTGCTTTTACAGAGCAGCTGGTGGGTTTGAATTGTTAACCTTACAAGTAGCAGCCAAGTGCCTTATCCACTACTCCACCAGAGCTCCTTTAGAAATATTAATACTGAGTTAAATTAAAATTCACTGAAAATAATTCATACATGCATATTAATATAAACACAATTCAGTAAAATAAAGTTTACTAAAATCATCATTATCTCATGAGCAATTATTACGTAAAAGCCAAAATAATCAAACCCATTGTTTTTAATAAATTTTAACTCATGGTAACCCCATTTGTTACAGAACAGAACATTTCTACAGGATTTTCTTGGCTATAATTTATCAAACAGCCAGGCACAAAAAGCTTATGACATCCAAGAACCTTATTTACCACTTACTGTTGTTTTTTGTTATGTGCTGTTGAGTTGTCTCTGACTCATAGCAACCCTATGGACAACAGAACTAAACAATGCCCAGTCTTTTGCCAGCCTCATTATCCATACTATACCTGATCCCATTGCTGCAGCCACTGTGTCTATCCATAGCATTGAGGGCCTTCCCCTCTTTTGTTGACCCTCCACTTTACCAAGCGTGACATCTTTCTCTACAGAATGGTCCCTTATAACAACATGACCAAAGTAGGTGTGATGAAATCTGGCCATTCTTGCTTCCAAGGAGCATTCTGGCTGCACTTAATCCAGGGCAGACTTGTTTGTCCTTTTAGCAGTTCATGATGCTTTCAGCATTCTTCGCCAACACCACAACTCAAAAACATCAGCTTTTCTTTGATCTTCCTTATTCATTGTCTAGCTCTCACATGCATATGAGGTGATTGAAAATACCATGGGTTGGGTTAGCCACATCCTAGTCTTCAAGGAGATACCTTTCTTCTTCAGTGCTTGAAAGACATCTTTTGGAGCAGATTTGCCCAATACAATATGTGTTTTGATGTCTTGACTGCTGCTTCCATTGGCGTTGATCGTAGAACCAACTAATATGAAGTATTTGACAACTTCACTCTTCTCCATCTATTATGATGCTGCTTATTGGTTCAGTTGTGAGGATTTTTGTTTTCTTTATGTCGAAGTGCAATCCTTACTGTAGACTGTAGTCTTAAATTTTCTTCAGTAAGTGCTCTAAGTCATTCTCACTTTCAGCAATCAAAGTTGTGTCATCTGCTTATCACAGGTTGTTAATGAGCCTTCCTCCAATCCTGATGCCATATTTCTCTTCATACAGTCCAGCTTCTTGGATTATTTGTTCAGCATACAAATTGAATACGTATGGCAAAAGTATACAACCCCGACCTACTCTTTTCCTGATTTTAAATCATGCAGCATTCCCTTGTTGTGTTCGAATGGCAGCCTCCTGGTCTATGTACAGTTTCCTCATGAACACAATTAAATGTTCTGGAATACTCATTCTTCTCATCAAAGTTATCCATAATCTGTTAAGATCCACACAATTGAATGCCTTCACAGAGTCAATAAAACACAAGTAAACCTCTTTCTGGTATTCTTTGTTTTGAGCTAAGATCCATCTGACATCAGCTATATCCCTCACTCCATGTCCCCTTCTGAATCCACCTTAAATTTATGGAAGTTCTCAGCCAATATACTGCTGCAACCATTTTTGAATTATCTTTAGAAAGATTTTAATTATGTGTGATATCAATGGTATTGGTTGATAATTTCCACATTCTGTGAGATCACCTTTCTTTGGAATGGGTACAGATACAGATGTCTTCCAGTCAGTTGGCAAGACAGTTGTTTTTCAAATTTCTTGGCATAGCCGAGTGAGTGCCTCCAGAGTGGCATCCATTTGTTGAAACATCTCAATGGGTATTCTGTCAATTCCTGGAGCCTTGATTTTTGCCAATCCTTCAGAGAAATTTTGACTTCTTCCTTCAGTACCATTGGTTCTTGATCATATGCCACCTCCTGAAATGGATGATCATCTACTAATTATTTTTGGTATAGTGACTCTGTTTATCCCATCCATCTTCCTTTTATGTTTCTTGCTTCATTCAACATATTGCCCATGCAATCTTTCAATATTGCAATTTGAGGCTTAATTTTTTTCCTCAGTTCTTTCAGCTTGAGAAGTGCCACATGTGTTCTTTTCTTCTGGTTTTCTAATTCCAACTCTTGGAACATTTCATTATAATAATTGACTTTGTCTTCTTGAACTGCTTTTTGAAATCTTCTATTCAGATATTTTATCCTGTCGATTCTCCCATTTACTTTAGCTACTGTCCATTCTAGTACAAGTTTCAGAGTCTCCTCTGACACTGATTTTGGTATTTTCTTCCTTTCTTTTCTTTTTAATTACCTTTTGCTTTCTTCATGTGATGTTCTTGATGTCATCGCACAATTCTTCTGCTTTTTGGTCATTGGTGTTCAATGCATCAAATCTATTTTTTAGATTGTCTCCAAATACAGGAAGGATAAAATAAAGGTCACATTTTGGCTCTCGTGGAGTTGTTTTAATTGTATTCAGTTTCAAGTTGAACTTGCATATGAGCAATTGATGGCCTATTCTACAGTCAGCTCCTGGCCTTGTTTTGGCTGAAGATATCGAGCTTCTCCAACACCTCTTGCAACAGATGTAGTCAATCTGACTCCTGTGTACTCCATCTGGTGAAGTCCACATGTATAACCACTGTTTGTGTTGTTGAAAAAAGGTATTTGCAATGAATAAGTGGTTGGTCTTCCAAAATTCTATCATGTGACCTCCAGGATTTAAATTGACTACATCTGTGGAAAGAGGAGATAGAGAAGATCAATAGCTTTGGCCAAAAGAAGGCCAGGAGTGGACTGTAGAAGAGATCATCAATTGCAAATTGGCAAATTCTAGTTGAAGCTGAAGAAAATTAAAACAAGTCAATGAGAGCCAAAATATGACCTTGATTATATCCCCCCGAATTTAAAGGCCATCTGAAAAATAGATTTGATGCATTAAACACTAATGACCAAAACCAAAATGAGTTGTGGGATGACATGAAGAACATCACACATGAAAGCAAAAAGGTCTTTAAAAAAAAAAAAAAAAAACAGGAAGGGAAGAAAGACCTGAAGTTAAGAAAACAAAGTGGAAGAACACATTCAGCATTTCTCAAGCCAAAAGAACTGGAGAAAAAAATCAAATCTCAAGTTGCAATATTGAAGGATTCTATGGAAAAAATATCAAATGATTCAGGAAGCATCAAAAGAAGATGGAAGGAATACACAGTAACTGTACAAATAAGAATTGGTCGATATTCAACTATTTCAATAGGTGACATAAGATTAAAAAACAATGGTACTTAAGAAAGAAGTAGCAGCTGCAGTGAAAGAACTGATGAAAAATGAGGATCCAGGAATTAATGGAATACCCACTAAGATGTTTCAACAAATAGATGCAGCACCAGAGGCACTTACACATCTGTCTATGCCTAGAAATTTGGAAGACAGCTACCTGGCCAACTGACTCGATGAGATTGATATTTGTGCCCGTTCCAAAGAAGAGGGATCCAACAGAATGTGGAAACTGTCAAACAATGTCACTAATATCATATAAAAATAAAATTTTGCTGAAGATAATTCAAAAGTGGTTGCAGCAGTCCATTGAAAGGAAACTGCCAGTAATTCAAGCTGGATTCCAAAGAGGACATGGAATGAGGGATAGCTTTGCTGACAGCAGATGGAAGTTGGCTGAAAGCAGAGAATATTAGAAAGATATTTGTGTTTTGTTGAGTATACAAAAACATTTGACTGTGTCAATCATAACAAATTATGGGTAACACTATTTTGCTCATGTGGTCAGAAGAGACTATTCCTTGGAGTAGGATATCATGCTTTGTAAAGTAGAGAGTCAGCCAAAAAGGGGAGGACCCACAACAAGATGGATTGGCACATTAGCTACAATGAAGGGCTCAAATATAGCAGGGATTGTGAGGATGGCACACAACATTAGTATTTCCTTATTTGTGTATAGGGTCACAATGAGTCGGAGCCAACTTGATGGCAGCTAACAACAAAAACAATAGTAACAACAGAAAGATAAGCAGGTATAGTACATTAAACTGATAGCCTTTATTTTCTTTCAGTCTGTCACAAATATTCAGGGAACTCGTGCAAAATGTTTAGTTTTCTCATCATGATTTTTTTTATTATTATTTTTTATTGTGATTTGGGAGAAAATTACAGAGCAAATTCACTTTCCATATAGAAGTTCACATACATTTTGTCTCATGACATTGACTACAATTTACCACACTGCAACAGCTCCCTCCCGATAGTTACCTCTTCCCCTGTGTCCTTCACTCCATGCATTCCTGCCCCCTGACCTGTCTTCTGTGCATAAATAGCCCTTCTTTCTCCCATGATTGTTCTCTCAAAGGAGTGTATCTACCTCAGGTAAATGTTCAACTCATATGCCTGTCTTTTGTTTGGCTAGAATCCACAGGTGTGGGTTTAATTCCAGACCTGATGGGCAGCTAGGGACCATAGTCTCAGTGGTTCCACCAGGCTCTATCAGACCAGCAAACCTCGTCCCCTTTTATTTTTTTCAAGTGATTTTGAGTTTTGTTCCACATTGTTCTCCCTCTCTATCCAGGATCTCCTACACAGATCCTTCTCCGAGTAGTGGACAGTGGTAGCTGGGCACCATTTAGTTCTTCTGGTCTCATAGTCTTATATGCTGAAGATTGCATGGTGTGCCAGTTGATAGGACTAATTTTTTCCATGAATCTTTGATTTTCTTCATTCTTCTTTACTCTAGATGAAAAGAGACCCATCGTTGCATCTAGATGGCTGCTTGCATGCTTTGAAGATCCCAGTTGCTACTCGCCAAAGTAGGAGGTGGAACAATGTTTTGTGTAGTATGTTAGGCCTATTGAGCTTACTGTCCCCTGTGACTATGGTCTCAAGCCCACAGGTTCAACTACCTGGTCCCTAGTTGTGACCAAGAAGTGACTACAACCTTGTCCCTTGTCAGCTCTACTATACACCTGGGAATTCTTACAGACCATACAAATACACTTATAAGACCTCTATCTCCCAATACTATACATGGTCTTGGGTATATGCCTTGCTTCACAGACATACCTAATAGTTCAGCCTGACCACACATCTTTCCACTTATATACCCATGTTTGCCTTCTCTGACAATACAGTACTGTATGTGCAAAAAGGTTATTCTATGTTGTCTATACCTCCCATGTATCTGTCTATGTCTTCCTCTTCCTCAGTGACACCATGTTGATCACTGACATTTGGTACATTGTCCTACTCTTCACCCAAATCAATACTTGTCTCAACCTATCTAACATTGTTCCCTCCTCTCCCATCCCACCCTTGGTAACCAACAAAAAAAAATTTCCTTCCATAGATTAACCTTTCCTTGATTTTTACAATAATGGACTAATACAATATTTGTCTTTCTGTGATTGACTTATTTCACTCAGCATAATGCCCGCCAAGTTCATACACTTAATGCGATGTTTTGTAGATTTCTATGTTATTCTTTAGGGTTGCATAATATTCCATTGTGTGTATGTACCAGTTTGGTTATCCATTCCAAAGTTGATGGACAACTAGGTTGTTTCCATCTTTTGGCTAGTGTAATTAGTGCTGCGATGAATATGGGGGTGCATAGGTTGGTTCTTGTCATGGCTCTTACTTCTTTAGGATATATATCTAGTAATGGAATGGCTTGATCAAATGGTATTTCTAATTCCAATATTCTAAGGAATCATCATACTACTTACCACAGCGGTTGTACCTTTTATGGTCCCACCAGCAGGGTGCGATAGTCCCAATCTCTCACAGCCTTGCCAGCATTTATTTTCTGTCTTGTTGAACTTTGCTACTAGTACTGGTGCAAAATGGTATCTCATTGTTGTTTTGATTTGCATATCTCTAAAGGCTAATGATTGTGAGCATTTTTTCATGTTTGTTGGTTGCTTGAATATCCTCCTTGGAGAAGTGTCTTCATGTCTTCTACCCATTTTTAATTGGATTATTTGTCTTTTTGCTGTTGAAGTGTTGGAGTTTTCTATAAATTCTAGAGCTAAATCCTTTTTCAAATATGTCATTGACAAATATTTTTTCCTAATCTGTAGGTTCTCTTTTGACTCTTTTGGAGAAGTCTTTGGAAGCACATAAAAATTTAGTTTCTAGAAGGTCCCTTTCATCTAGTTTCTTTTCTGCTGTTTGTGCATTTTAGGTTATGCTTGATAGTCTACTTATGCCAAATATTAGGGGCCTAAATTTGTCCTTAGTTTTCCCTTGAGGAACTTTATAGTTTTAGATTTCACATTGAAGTCTTTGATCCATTTGGAGTTACCTTTTGTGTAAGGTGTGAGGTACAGATCTTGTTTCATTTTTCTGCAAATGGATCTCCAGTTTTGCCAGCACCATTTATTAAACAAACATTCTCTTCCCTATTTAATGGAATTTGGCCCTTTGTCAAAGATCAGGTGACCATAGGTCGACGGATCTATTTCTAGGTTCTCAATTCTATTCCATTCCTTTTCATGGTCTATGTGTATGTCATTGTACCAATGCCAGGCATTTTGACTACTGTGGCTGTGTAGTAGGTTTTGAGATCCGGCATGTGAGACCTCCCACGTTTTTGTTCTTCATCAATAGTGCTTTGCTTATCTGAGGTCTCTTTCCTTTCTATATAAAGTTAGTGACTGGTTTTCCTAAACCCTTTAAAAGTGTTGATGGGATCTGGATTGGGATTGTATTGAATGTATAGATTGCTTTGAGTAGAATTGACATTTTCACAATGTTCAATCTTCCTATTCATGGGCATGGGACGTTCTTCCATTCATGTAGATCTCATGGTTTCTTGAAGTAGTCTTTTAGAGTTTTCTTTGTTCAAGTCTTTTGTGGCCCTGGTAAGATTTGTTCCCAAGTATTTTATTTTTGTGGTAGCTATTGTAAATGACATTGATTTCCTTATTTCTTTTTCAGCAATCTCTTTGCTGGTATAGAGGAATCCAACTGATTTTTGGATGTTGATCTTGTATCCTGCCACAATGCTAAATCTCTCAATTAGTTCCAGTATATTTTTGACTGAGTCTCTTGGGTTTTCTAGGTAGAGGATCATATCATCAGCAAATAAGGATAGTTTTACTTGTTCTTTACCAATTTGGATGCCTTTGATTTCCCTTTCTTGCCTTATGGCCCTGGCTAGGACTTCCAGTACAAAGTTAAGTAGAAGTGGTAATAGAGTGCATCCTTGTCTGGTTCCTGTTCACAAGAGGAATTGTTTCAGTCTCTCTCCTTTGAAACTATTGTTGGCTGTTGGTTTTACATAGATGCCTTTTATTATGTTGAGGAATGTCCCTTTCATTCAGATTTTGCTGAAAGTTTTGATCATTAATGGGTGTTGGATTTTATCAAATGCCTTTTCTGCATCAATTGATAGGATCATGTGGTTCTTCCCCTTTGTTTTATTTATGTGGTGGATGATTTTGATTGTTTTTCTAATGTTGAACCATCCTCGCATACCTGATATGAACCCCACTTTGTCATGATGAATGATTTTCTTGATATGTTGTTGGAGTCTATTGGCTAGGATTTTGTTGAAGACTTTTTCATCTATATTCATGAGGGATATTGGTCTGTAGTTTTCCTTTTGAGTGATGTCTTTGCCTGATTTTGGTATCAAGGTTATGCTGGCTTCATAAAATGAGTTGCAGAAGATTCCATCCTTTTCTATGTTTTGGAGTAGTTTGAATAGGATTGGTGTCAGTTCTCTGAATGTCTGGTAGAATTCTCTGGTGAAATAGTCTGGACCAGGACTTTTTTTGTTGGTAATTTTTTGATGACCTGTTCAATTTCTTCTTTTGTTATGGATCTGCTCAACTTATCCTCATCAGTCTGTGTTAGTTTAGGTAAGTGGTGTGTACATTTCTTCCAGATTTTCAAATTTGTCTGGGTACGATTTTTCATAGTGTCCTGATATTATCCTTTTTATTTCAGTTGGTTCTGTTGTGATGTCATCCATTTTGTTTCTGATTCATGTTATTTGTATCCTCCCCCTCTTTTCCTTTGTTATATTTGCCAGTGGTTTGTCAATTTTATTAATCTTTTCATAAAAACAAGTTCTAGTGTTAGGTTTTCTATTGGCCTTCTATTTTCTGTTTCATTCATTTCTGCTCTAATCTTTATTATTTCCTTTCTTTTGATGACTGTAGGCTTTTCTTGCTGCTCTTTTTCTAATTGTTGAAGATATTGGTTTTAAGTGTTGATTTTGGCTCTTCTTTTTTGATGTGTGCATTTATTGCTATTAAATGGCCTCTAATCACTGTTTTTGCTGTGTACCAAAGATTTTGGTATGTTGTTTTTTCATTCTAGTTTGATTCAAATAATTTTTCAATTTCAATTTTTACTTCTTGTCTTACCTAATCTTTCTTAAGGAGGGTGTTGCTCAGTTTCTATGTGTTTACTGTTTTTACATTTTTCTTCCTATTGTTGATTTCTAATTTGATAGCATTATGATCTGGGAAGATGCTTTGCAGTATTTTAATGTTCTTGAATTTATTCAGGCTTGCTTTATGGCTTAGCATATGGTCTATAATGGAAAATATTCCATTTGCACTGGAAAATAATGCCTATTGTGCTGTTGTTAGGTGAAGTGCTCTGCAGATGTCTATAAGGTCAAGTTGGTGGATTGTATTGTTTAGCTCTTCTGCATCTTTGTTGAGTTTCTTTCCAATTGTTCTCTTTTTCATTGAAAGGGATGTATTAAAGTCTGCCATTATGACTGTAGGGAGTCATCTATTTACCTTTTCAACTCTTTTAAAGTCTGATTTATGTATTTTGGAGCTCATTCATTGGGTCCATAGATATTTATCATGGTTATATCTTCTTGTTCAATTGATCCTTTAATCATTATATAATGGTCTCCCTTGTCTCATATGGTGGTGTTTGTCTTAAAGTCAATTTGACCAGAAGTTAATATCGCCAATCCTGCTCTTTTATGGTTGTCATTTGCTTCATATATCTTTCTCCAGCCTTTGATTTTTAATCTACTTTTTCTTTGTATCTAAAGTGTGTCTCTTGTAGACAGCATACTGATGGGTTTGGTTTTCTTATCCAGTCTGCAACTGTCTGTCTCTTGAGTGGTGCATTTAATCCATTAACATTGAATGTAATTATTGACAAGTATGAATTGGTTGCTGTTATTTTGTTATGTTTTTTCATGATGTCCCTGGTTTCTTTGTTCCATATTATTTTCTTTGCTGAGCTCATTATGTTTATGGATCATGTGATCATTTCCTTTGTTGCTGTTGTTTTATTATTTGCTGACTATTTGTGCTTGTCCTCTTTTTTATTGTGATATGAAGGCTTATCATTTTTCATTGAGGTTATCCTGTGATTTATAATTTTCTCCCTGAGTTTAGGACAGTCTATTCTATCTTGAAACTCTCTTAACTTCTTCATCATTTACAAGTTCTGTAATTACACAGTTTTTTTTTTTTTTTTCCCTTCTTTTGGTTTGTACTTGTCCTCACTTGCCAAGTCATGTCTCTGGATCCCTGCTTATAATCTTGTAAGCTTATTTTATTTCTGATATGTCCATAGCTGTTGTTTCTGGGTTACATCACCTTGTATATTAATGGTCGGTTGTTTGTTATTTTTGGTACTCTGTTGAAAGGACTCCCTTTAGTATCTCTTGTAAGGTTGGTCTGGTTTTAACAAATTCCCTTAATTTCTGCTTATCTGGAAATCTCCTAATTTCACCATCATATTTGAGGGACCCTTTTGTTGGGTATATAATTCTTGGTTGAAAATTTTTCTCTTTCAGGGTTTTATATATACAATTGCATTGTCTTCTTGCTTTCATGGTTTCTGCTGAGAAATCATAGCTTATTTTTACTGGTTGTCCTTTGTAAGTGACTTTTTGTTTTTCCTGTGCTACTCTTAGGATTCTTATTTTGTCTTTGGTTTTGATAACCATAATGATTATCTTGTAAATTTCTTTGTAATTCGTTTGTAATTACCATGTATTAGGCAACCTTAGGCATGTTCTCCCTTTTCTCTATCTTTATTTTCCCAAATTATTCCCATAATCCTTCCTTAGTTTCTACAAGTCCTATTGAGTCAAAATGAATTAGTGAGTTCTCATTGTCCTTCTTTGAAAAAGGTATCTGGCAGACCCATTAAAATATAAGATAAAAGACTAACAACAAGTATCAAACTACCATAGGCCAAACCCCTAATAATTACTGTATTTTATAAATACATAAACAGATTAATTATTCATGGCTAATAAAATCTTTACTCATTATTTCACCAAAGAATAATCTAGCAGGGAAGAGGAGTAGAAGAATAAAAGAAAAGGATGAGGTGAATATAATCTATAATTATATAATATAATTAATATATATTAATACTTATTGATATATAATAATATAATATGATTATATTATAATATCATCTCTGTTGTGGATTGAATTGTGTCTACAAAAAGATATATTGAAATCCTAATCTGTGCTTTGGTGAATGTGACTTTGGGGAAATAGGGTTTCTTCTTTGTAGATGTTATCAATAAATTTAAGGAGGTCATACTGATCCCTAATCCTTATCCCTTCTGAGTGATGTCTTAAGGAAGAAAACTACAAATATAAAAACAGAGTCACACAAACAGTTCTGGTATGATGGTGCAATAGGCAGAAATACTACACAGACCCTCCTGAACAAGGAAAAGAGGAATCAAATAACACAGGAATGGAAGATAATCCTGAACCCTCAACTTTGAAATAAGGGGCAGAAGTGGACTAAACTCTAACTAGTAGAGAACCAGCATGAAAACACTGAAAAAAGAGATATATGGAGCTGCAAACTCTCAGCAATCCTGATGGCATAGACAGCTTGTATATTGCCAAGTGGTGATAGGACCTAAGAATTAACCTAAAAATTGGCCCTACTAGCCAGAGGCTGCACAGAGGACTGCACTGGTGGCTGGTGAACAAAAGGGGAAGTGGCAAAGAGGAGATGAGGTGAGCTCTGGACTTTCGGCTGTCTGAAGGTCACAGCCATTTTGAATGTTTACAAGTAGTTTGACCATTTTGGATAATTAAAGCAATAGCATTCTCTCAGATTCCAGGGAACTAAGAATATGCTCTATTTGCTGGAGATGACAAAGACATACCAGACACTGAGGACAGGAATGGTGTGATATTCCCTTTGTTACTCTTCTACCCGATACCTCCTTGGTGAATGGATTTGCGGCCACAACTCACTCCCACCAACCTCCTGGGTCGGGAGGAATTCCATCCCCATCTGTGTACTGTGACATACCCTAGGTTCCCTGCCCCACTCTTCCCAGATTATTCTTCTTATTACTTTTGTTTGTTTGTTTCTGTCCATTTTAAAATAATAACAATTATTATTGTTGTCCTTATTATTATTCTCTCTTCCTCCTTTCCCAGGTTCTAATATTTGGCTTTTTTCTCTCTTCCCTTTTCCTGGTTCTAATTTTTTTCTTTCTTGTGGTTCTCCCAATTCCTTGCTTTTCTTATTGCATTTTTTCATTTTTTTTCTTCATTATTCTCCTACTGTACCTCTTTCCTCTTATTTCTCCCTCCCCAGATACTGCTTTTTTCTTTTTCTTTTTTCCTCTTTTTCTATTCATATTTCTTTTGGATTTTTAAAGTATTTCTTTAAATATTTTCTTTCATTTATTGCCTTTCCTCTTTTTTTTTCTTTTTATCTTTTTGGTGATTGTTCCTGTCTGTTTATGCAATGTGAGTTTTTTATCCTCTTGTTTTTACTCTTTTGATGGCTTTTAGATTGTTCGCTTTTTCTACCTGAGTGGGAGATAGCAACTCTCCCCATATGACACAACCACACCTGCACCTCCTGCAGCTCTATTGACTGAATGAGAGCAACCACTTCCTTCTCCATCAACTGGCCAAGGATACACAACCACCAATAATAGCCTGATTCACCCTTAACTGTTCTTCACAAACAATTAACAGAGATCTGTAGCCACTCTCATTATCTATCACACCCATCAGGAGACAGGTAATGAGTGCATAAGTTCTGCCAAATAGTAAATGGAGGAGTCTAGAACACTGCTTACTCAGATACATCCAGAAATAAATAAATAAATAAATAGAAATACAATATAGTCACAACATCCTAGAGACAACAGACCATCACAGTCCACACAAAGAAGCAAGATAAAACAGTAGAAATAAGGGAGCAGGATACATACCCTAAACACATCCCTGATGAAGAAGTAGTATTTGATTTCCCTGATTAGGAATTCAAAAGAATTATATTTAGGTACCTTCAGTGGATTGAGAGATAGATCAAGGACAACATTGACAAAATTAAGGAAAACACAGACAAAACCCTAGAATAAATTCAGAAGAAAATACAAGAACTAAATGACAAAATAAATGAAAAATTAGAAATAATATAAAATCTACAGAAAGAAATCCAGATGATTAACACTAAATTTTCAGAAATAGATAACACATTGGAAGAGCAAAGGAGTAGAATCAAATCAATGGAAGATAGAATTAATGAGATTGAAGAGAAATACCTGAATACTTTTTGGGAAGAAATCAATCAGAGAAAAGACCAAAACAAAATGAAGAAAGACTAACATTCATGTGGGATACCACCCAAAAGGAATAACCCACATGTAATCAGAATTCCAGAATAGGAAGAGAAAAAGAAAACCACTGAGAAGATTGTCCAAGATTTGTTGCAAAAGAACTTCCTTGATATGATGAAAGATAAGAATATATCCATTCAGGAAGTCCAATAACCCCAAACAAGATAGACCCCAAAAGAAAATTACCAAGACATATAATCAAACTCACCAAACCCAAAGACAAAGAAAGAATCCTGAAAGTAGAATGGCAAAAATGAAAAACTACGTAGTGCCTAAGGCCTTTGAATAGAAGGCTGTGGAAGTTCAAACCCACCAGCCACTCCTCAGAAGGAAGGTTGGACAATCTACTTCTGTAGTGATACCACCTCAGACATGCAAGGAGAGGTGGCTATGAGTCAGATCCAACTCGATGGCAGTGTGTTTTTCTGTGTTACCTACAAAGGGCAACAAGTAAGACTAAGCAATGATTTCTCAGCAGAAACCATGCAGGTGAGAAGGCAATGGGATGTCATATATAAAATCCTGAAAGAGAAAAATTTCAAACCAAAAATTTTGTACCAAACCAAATTGTCCTTAAAATATGATGGTAAAATTAGGAGATTTCCAGATAAGAAGAAATTAAGGAATTTTTTAAAACAAGAGCAACCTTACAAAAGATATTAAAAGGAGTCTTTTGGACAGAAAACCAAAGTAAAATGAATAAAATGAGCTTAAAACGTTGTAGACAGGGAACTAGAGACATTGATTAGCAAACAAGGACAACTACAAAACAAAAAGAGAGAAAAATAGTGTAGTAATAGGACTTCTAATTGGTGAGGAAGTTGAGATTTTTAAGATAGAATGAACTGTTTTAAATGTGGGGAGAAAATAATAAATCACAGGCTCACATCAAAGAAAAATGATAAACATTCACATCACAATAAAAAATAAGACAAATACAAATATTTAGCAAATAGTAAAACATGGTGCCTGTGATGATGGGCTCAAGTATAGCAGGGATTATGGATCATGGAGGTGGTGCAGGATCAGGCAGTGTTTTGTTCTGCTGTGCATGGGGTCACTATGAGTCAGAAATTACTCGATGACACCTAACAACAACAACAACAAAAATAGCAACAAAGGAAATGATAATATGCATCATAAACTAAATGTGCTCAGCACAGAAAATTATATGGAACAAAGAAACCAGGAATACCACCAAGGGGGAAAAAAATAACCACACATAACAAAATTACAGCAACAAATTCATACTTATTGATAATTATACTGAATGTCAATGGATTAAACACAACACTCAAGAGACAGAGAGTTGCAGAATGGATTAGAAAATATAATCCATTGATATGATGTCTATAAGAGACACATCTTAGAGACAAAAACAAAAATAGACTAAAAATTAAAGATTTAAAAAGATACATCAAACAAATGCAACCAAAAAAGACCAGGAGTGAAAATATTAACTTCTGATAAAATTGACATCAAGACAAAAACCACACACGATAAGAGACAAGGAAGGACACTATAATGATTAGAAGATCAATTGAACAAGAAGATATAACTATAATAAATGTCTATAGACCCAATGAAAGAACTCCAAAATACATAAATAAGTCTTTAACAGAAATCAAAAGACAAATAACTCCATAATAATAGTGTTGTTGTTGTTATGTGTTGATGAGTTGGACCCGACTCATAGTGACCCTTCCTTGGGTTTCTGAGGCAGTATCACTACGAAAGTAGATTGCCCCATCTTCCTTCGAAGGAGGGGCTGGTGGGTTTGAACCTCCAGCCTTCTGGTTAGCAGTCAAGTGCCTTAGGCACCAGCCTACCAGAGCTTTCATAATAATAGTAGGAGGCTTTAATACACCACTTTCAATGAAAGATGCAACAACTGGAAAGAAACTCAACAAACACACAGAAGAACTAAATAATACAATCCACCAACTCGAGCTTATAGACATCTACAGAGTACTTCACCCAACAACAGCACAATATACATTTTTTTTTTTCTACTGCACATGGAACTTTCTCCATGATAGACCATACGTTGGGCCATAAAGCAAGCCTTAATAAATTTAAAAACATTGAAATACTGCAAAGCATCTTCTCAGATCACAATGCCATAAAATTAGAAACCAGCAATTGGATGATCAACAGAAAAAGACCAACACATTGAAACTGAACAAAATCCTCCTGAAGAGTCACTGGGTAATAGAAGATCTAAAAACTGAAAAAAGTTCCTTGAATCAAACGAGAATGAAAAACAACATACCAAAATCTTTGGGACAAAGCAAAAGCAGTTATCAGAGGCCAATTTATAGCATTAAATTCACACAACAAAAAAGAAGAAAGAGCCAAAATCAACACCTTAAACCAACATTTCCAACAATTAGAAAAAGAACAGCAAGAAAGCCTACAGGCACCAGAAGAAAGGAAATAAGAAAAATTCTAGCAGAAATCAATAAAACAGAAAATATAAAGCCAATAGGAAAGAAAATCAACAAGATTAGAAGTTGAATTTCTGAAATGATTAATAAAATTGATAAACCACTGGCAAATTTAACAAAGGAAAAGAGGGAGAGAATACAAATAACATGAATACAAAATGGATTGGTTGAAATCACCAACTGAAATAAAAAGGATATCAGGATACCATGAAGAATTATACTCTAACAAATTCAAATATCTGGAAGAAATGGACAGATTTCTAGAAACACACTACTTACCTAAACTAACACAGACTGATGTGGAAAAGTTGAACAGACCCACAACAAAACAAGAAATTGTACAGCTCATAAAAAAAAATTACCAACAAAAATAGTCCTGGCCCAGACAGTTTTACTGCAGAATTTTACCACACATTCAGAGAAGAACTGACACCAATCTTTCTCAAACTATTCCAGAACATGGAAAACAATGGAATCCTCCCAATTTAATTTTATGAAACATGCATAACCTTGATACCCAAACCAGACAAAGACATCACTAAAAAGGAAAACAACAGACCAATATCCCTCATAAATACAGATACAAAACTCTTCAATATAAACTTAGCCAATAGACTCAAACAACATATCCAAAAAGTAATACATTATGACCAAGTGAGGTTCATATCAGGTATGCAAGGATGGTCGAACATTAGAAAAGCAATCAGCATTATCCATCACATAAATAAAACATAGGAAAAGAGCAACATAATCGTACCAATCAATGCAGAAAGGGATTTGATAAAATCCAACACCCATTGCTGATAAAAACTCTCAGCAAATAGGAATAGAAGGGACATTCCTCAACATAATAAAGGGTATATGTGCAAAACCGACAGCCAACATTATTCTCAATGAAGAGAGACTGAAACCATTCCCCTTGTGAACAGGAACCAGACGTGGATGCTTTCAAATACCACTTCTATTTAACATCATATTGGAAGTCCTAGCCAGGGTAACAAGGCAAGAAAGCAAAATCAAATGCATCCAAATTGGTAAGGAAGAAGTCAAACTATCCCTATTTGCTGATGATACAATCCTATACCTAGAAAACTCAAGAGACTCAGTAAAAAATACATTGGAACAAATTGAGAGATTAATGTAAGATTAATATATAAAATCTGTTGGATTCTTCTATGCCAGCAAAGACATTGCTGGAAAAGAAATAAGGGAATCAATATCATTTACAATAGCCACCAAAAAGTAAAATACTTGGGAATCAATCTTACCAGGGACACAAAAGACCTGTACTAAGAATTATAAGACTTCAAGAAACCATAAGAGATCTACAGAAATGGAAGAACATCCTATGCTCGTGGATAGGAACATTGAACATTGTAAAAATGTCATTTCTACCCAAAGCAATCTATACCTTCAATGCAATCTCAATCCAGATCCCATCAACATTCTTAAAGGATATAGAAAACCAATCACTAACTAAGAGATCTTGGGTAAGCAAAGCATTATTGAAGAAGAAGAAAGTAGGAGGTCTCACACTTCCACATCTCAAAACCTACTATACAGCCACAGTAGTCAAAACCCTCTGGTATTTGTACAACAGACACATAGGTCAAAGGAAAAGAATTGAGAACCCAGAAATGCATCCATCGATCTATGATCAGCAGATCTTTGACAAAGGGCTGCAACCCATTGAATGGAGAACAGATTGTTTATTTAACAAATGGTGCTACCTAAACTGGACAGCCATATCAGAAAAATGAAACAAGATCTCTAACTCACACCATACACAAAAACTAACACCAGATGGATCAAAGACTTAAATGTGAAACCTAAAACTATAAAGTTCCTCAAGGAAAAAATTGGGGTAAATTTAAGGTCTGTTATATATGGTATAAACAGACTATCAAGCATAACCCAAAATGCACAAACAGCAGAAGATAAACTAGATGAACATGACTTTCCGAAAATTAATTTTTATGTGCTTCCAAAGACCTCTCCAAAAGAGAGAAAAAAGAACCTACAGATTGGGGAAAAAAAAAAAAAATGGCAACAACATATCTGAGAAGAGACTTATCTCTAAAATTTATAGAAACTCCAATACCTCAACAACAAAAAGACAAATAATCCAATTAAAAAATGGCCAGAAGACATGAATAGACATGAATAGAGGATATTTAGGCAGCCAACAAACACATGAAGAAATGTTCACAATCATTAGCCATTAAAGAGATACACATCAAAACAACAGTGACATACCATCTTGCCCCAGTACTAATAGCAAAATTCAACAAGACAGAAAATAACAAATGCTGGCAAAGGTGTTGAGGGATTGAGACTCTCATACACTGCTATTGGAGCCGTGTGTCAACTTGGCTGCACTACAATTGTGTGGCAATTGTGATGGGGGTTGTTCCAATGATGAGATCAGATGTATATCTTTTGAGCAGCCAATCCATTGAAAGGGAGTTTCTCTAGGGGTGTGGTCTGCTTCCAGCATATTTATGGGCCTCCTGGTAAAAGAGATACTCTTCTCTGGAAAGGGATCCTGTTGTGCTGCCTACAACTGTCCATGAGTGAACAATCCACCATTCGGCCTGGAGATCTTAGATTGTCATTCGTTGGAGTCAACAGCCAGTACTGCCTACCAACCTTGAGTTCTTCAGTCCCTGCAGCTGTGTGAGTTGGGAAAGACCTCCAGCTTGACATTTGACCCAAGAACTTGGGACTTACCAACTTCTGTAAGTGTGTGAGCCATTTTCCTAAGATAAATTCCTCTGTCTCTCTCTCTATATATAAGCATTACTGGTTTTACTTCTCTAGAAAACCCAGCCTAACATAGACTGTAAAATGATACAACCACTGTGGAAAGCAGTATGGTGATTCCTTAAAAAGCTGGAATTAGAAATACCGTTTGACTCAGCAATTCCATTGTTGTTGTGTTGTTACGTGCCGTCAAGTTGTCTCTGACTCATAGCAACCCTATGCATAGCAGAATGAAACACTTCCCAGTCTTGTGCCAGCCTCATGATCTTTGCTTGGTGAGAACCAGAACAAGAACAGATATATGCATACCCATGTTCATCACAGAACTATTTACAATAGTAAAAAGGTGGAAACAACATAGGTTCCCATCAATAGAAGAAAGGATAACCAAACTATGGTATATACAAACAATGGAATACTATGCAACCATAAAGAATAATGTAGAATCTGCAAAACACTGTAAAGTATGATGAACTTGGAGGACATTATGCTGAGTAAAATTAGTCAATCACAGATTAACAAATATTATATTAGTCTATTATTGTAAAAAGTCCAGGAAAGTTTTTTATATGGAGGGAAATTTTCTTTGTTGGTTACCAGGGGTGGTAGGGGATGAGAGGGAATGTTGTTAGATAGGTAGAGACAAGTATTGATTTGGGTGAAGGGAAAGGCAATGTACCAAATGTAAGTTATCAACATGGTGGCACTGAGGAAGAGGAAGATATAGAGAGGTTCATGGGAGGTACAGACAACAAAGATGAACACTTTTGCACATACATTACTACATTGTCAATGATAGCAAACATTGATATACGGGTAGATAGATAAGTAGACAGGCTGAATCATTAATATGTCTATGCAGGTGGGAGTGTGCCCAAGACCATATAGAAGGTTGGCAGACAATGTTTCTACAAGTGTATTTGTATGTTCTGTAAGAATTCTCAGGTATATAGTAGAGCTGACAGAAGGGTAAGATTGTAGTCTCTCCTTGGCCACAGCCAGCTATCCAGAGGGAGTGAGTAGTTGGACCTGTGTAGTCCCAGGGGACATCAAGCTCAATTGGCATAATATACTACACAAAAACTTTGTTCCATATTCTACTTTCAGGAGTAATAGCTGAGATCTTAAAAGCTGGCAAGCTGCCATCTACATGCAACGATGGGTCTCTCCTCATCAAGAGCAAAGAAGAATGAAGAAAATCAAAGATGCATGGAAACAATTAGTCCAAGGGACTGGTACTCCATGCAATCCTCAGCCTATATGATTATGAGACCATAAGAATTAGATGGTATCCAGCTACTGCTATCAACCACTCAGAAGGGGATTTATGTAGGAATCCCTGGAGAGAGGAGGAAAGCAATGTGGAACAAAACTCCAAATCAATTTAAAAAAAAAAAAAGGATCAGGTTTGCTGGTCTGGTAGAGCCTGGTGAAAACCCCTGAAAGTATGGCCCCTACCTGCCCTTTGGGCCTGGAATTGAACCCACTCCTGTGGCTTCCAGCCAAACAAAAGACCGGCATATGAGCTGAACATTTACATCAGGTAGATGCACTCCTTAAAGAGATCAGTCACAGGAGACTAGAAGGGCTGTGTATGGAAGGAGACAGCTCAGGGGGTAGGAGTGTATGGGAGGGAAGGACACAGGGAAGAGGTAACAATGGGAAGGAAAAAAGCTGTTGCATTGTTGGAAATAACAGTCAATGTCATGATACAAATTGTATGTGAGCTGCTGTATATAGAACAGATTTTCTCTGTAAACTTTTACCCAAATCACAATAAAAATTAAAACAAAACAAACAGAGTCACACACAGAAAGAAGACATATCATGTGATAATGGAAACAGAGACCCATATATGCAACAAAAGGAAGCCAAGAAATACGTATAGCTACTAGTATCTAGAAGATAGGCATGGGTCTGTTTCTCTCTCAATGTCCTCAGAAGTCACTGACATGGCTAAAACCCTGATTTGGACTTCTAGCTTTTAGAAATATGAGGTAATAAATTTTTGTTCTTTAAGTCTACTCTTTGTAGGTTTTTTCTTTTGTTATGACAACCCAAGGGAACTAACACATACCTTATCTTGCCACATGAATAATATGAGAGCAAACTTACATAATCACATTAGAATTCCAACATGAGCTACATATTCAACTATTGCTCCTCTGTACATTTTTAGAAAACCAACTAGACAAGACTGTTCCATGCTACAACATGGTGATTTCTTCATGTCACAATCTAGTCTATGAATCAATTATTAAGTTATTTAGAGAAACAAAAATACATGACATATGACGAGTAAACCCAGAGAAACAAAAACCCCTAACAGGCAGTAAGTCCCTATAACTTTCCCTGGATGGCTTTCAAATTGTAGTCACAGCATCATTTTCCATTAATTCCATGTTGTTCTAATGTCTGCTTCTCAATTTGAAAGTCAGCACTGACTTGTAATTAAGCTTGTCTAGACTTGCACGCTGTGTGAACTTACGGGAACTTTTGGTGTGTTCCTGGTCCTAATTGTCACTGTTGTAAAGAGAGATAATGTTAGCTTAATGAGGAGAGATATAAGCTGCAACACCACAATTAATTCTTTCCCTATGATTGTTGAAACATCATGTGTGTCAGCAGAAAGCACAAAAAAGGTTGAGGCTGCCAGTAGAAAGGTGGTGAAAACAAATTCTAAGTTTCTAGTAAATGCCTGGTTAATCATGAGGAAACATTTCTGTAAGGCACTGGGGAGAGAAATGGGAGAAAATCAGTCAGCTATGAGAACCCAACCACTTGACTGACTTTTTAAAGCAAACCTGCAATCAGGAAAAGGCACACACACACACACACACACACACAGACATTTATACCATTCATAAACACTACCGTCCAGTCAAGAGTTGAAGAACAGCTGTTGTTACAATCCAGATGGAAGAGCGTATTCAAATGGGAAAATGGCATTTTAATTGCCAGGAACCCTAAGGGCAAGCTATCTTCAGCAACATGAATTAGGTACTGAGGGACAAAGAGAACAAATTCTGCATGGATAGGCCATCTGTACTACACTGGTCTTGCCAAGAAACATGCAAATATGTAATTGACATTGCAAAAGAGATACTAGGCCCTTGGTGCCTCCATAGTCTTCTAGGCCAACTTGGGTGAGATAGCTTCCAGGTCAGTCTGGCAGCCAAAACAAGCAAAATAAGTGGATTTCAATCATTCTGTGCTAAATTCCTAAGTGTGCTCTGGAACAGCACTGCCTCCAACTGACATCACAGAAGGCAAGGGGATAAAATCATTCTGGATAAGATTAATGTTACCTTGACCTCTCTCTCTTCTAAGGTATTTATCTACCATGAACTATGTATTCATTTGCTATTGCTGATTTAAGAAATTACCACAAATTTAATGGGTTCAAACACCAACAATATGTTAGTTTATAGCTCTGGAGGTCAGAAGTCTCAGATGGATCTTATCAAATAAATTTAAGGTGTTGGCAGAATTGAGTTTCTTCTGGATGTAATGAGAAAAATTTATTTCCTTGTCTTTTCTAGCTTCTAGAGGCCATCTGCATTCTTGTGTCCCCTATTTTGATCTACAAAATTTATCACTCCAATCTCTCCTGTCTTCACCTCTCTTCTCTGACTCTGGCCACCATGCATCCCCTTAAAAAGTAATTTGCCAATGCATTAGGTCTACTCAGGATAATCCAGGATAATCTTCCCATCTCAAACCCATAATTAATCACATATGCAAAGTCCCTTTTGCCATTGAAGGTTCTATAATCACAGGTCCCCGAGATTAGAAAATAGACATTTTTGGAAGGCCATTGTTCTGTCTACTACAAGCTGTATGTTTATAATTTAATGGATGTACCTCTCTAGTGAGGATGGAGAAACTCAGTTTTCCTTACATTAGAAAAGACAGTAAGAAAAGAAGAGGCTAAGATATAACTGAAAAGTACTCATCATACTTTTAATGATAATGGGCACAACCTATATGTGTGTCCTTTGCATGCAAAACAGGTACTGTTGAACTATTGTGAACAGGTTGTCTACTCTGAAATTCCCTTCATTTGTGACATCAGATAGCTACGTAGGCAACTGCAACTCCTCAGTAGTTCCTCCTTGTTAGAAAGAACTCTGCAGCCATGCACAGAACCAGGATCACTGGATGAAATACAGCTTGAATGCCACTCTTGAACTTGTGAGTCCCACAGCAGTCAACTATGCTAACAGATCACAGCTGTGTTAAAAAGTGAAATTTGGGTTAAACATTTAGGATTATATTCAGATCCATCAAAGAGATATTTAATGAAGGAACAATGAGAATATTTTACTAGTCCAAAGCTGTAAGGGACAGACAAACCCCTTCACCCCTTGTTAAATTACAGTCCCACCATACATCTATCTCAGTCTCCAGAACAAATTATTGTTCACTCACACTCCTCTGCCTTTTCCCTAAAGCATTTTCTCACCCAGAATCTCTCTCTCCTCTTTTCTCTGTCTATTAAATTCTGTCTCATTTTTCAATTCTCAGCTCAAAGGGAATCTTTATGAAGGTTTCCTCTGTCCTCTCCAAGCAACATTAATCACTCTCACTCCTGAACTCATGTAGTTCTCTAAGTGATACCACATTATGCCCTTCATAACAGTTCAAGTACTTTGCACATCCCTAATCTATACATCAGGAGCTCTGGTAGCATAGTGGCTAAAGCACTTGACTGCTAACCAGAAGGCTGGAGGTTCAAACCCACCAGCCACTCCTCGGAAGGAAGGTTGGGCAATCCTACTTCCGTAGTGATACTGCCTCAGAAACCCCAGGAGGGGTCACTATGAGTCAGAGCCAACTCGACGGCACATAACAACAACAACAACAACAAATCGATACATCTGAGTTGGATTGAATTGAATTGATTGTTTCATAATACTTACTTTGATTTGATTTGTATTACTTATTAGAAGGAGTTTCCAACACACAAAAGAAAAACAAAACAAATATCTCTCCCCATAGAGTAGTGATTCATAAATGTTAGTATGTATAAGAATCACCTGGGTAAATCATAAAAACAAAGCCCAAAGTCAACTATCAGAGAGTCTAAATCAGTAGCACTGAGGTGGATTCCAGTGACTACAATTTTAAGAAGAACTGGTAGACAAATTGGTTCAGACTCCTGGATTACAAAAATAAATAAATAAATAAAAAGAAAGCCTTGAAAAAGAAATAATAATTCCAATAGACAAATACATTTACATAGAAGCATGTCTTCCTTAAGAATTAAGTAGGACCTTGTTTTATTAAATAATTGCCATGATGAATGAAGTCTTCATGGGTGAAAAGAAGATAACTGTTATCATTGAGTCTTTTTGACTCCTGGTGACCCTATGTGTCATAGAGCATGAATGTTCCAAAATGTTGTCTTGGCTGTCATCTTTATGAAAATAGATTACCAGCCCTTTCCTCAGAGGAATTTCTGGCTGAGTTTGAATTGTAAATCTTTAGGTTAGCAACTGAGAGCAAACCACTTACACCACCTAGATTCCTTGGGAAAACAGATAGGTGATAGGTAGGATGAAGGAAACCACAGTCCACAAGTCCTTAATTCCGTCAGGAAAGCAGCATCTGTTGCTGAACAAAGAGTTTCCTGTCTCCCCCATATGACATAAAAGTCCTTTCAGAATGTTTCCTGTATTTCTCCGTACAGAGCTCTTCATGAAGTTAAACTAAATTAATTCCTAGTCTCTCTCTTTCTTTCTCTCTCTGAAAGAGTAACTGCCCCTTGTCAGCAGGATCTCTCTGCAGCCCTGTATAGAACACACACACACACACACACAGAGAGAGAGAGAGAGAGAGAGAGAAATAAAGAGGTTAAAATGAACATCTAATCTAAGTGCATTAGTCTAGCTAATTCTTAATTGTGAGCATGGTACATGCCTATTTCATACCTCCTGTCTTCCAAACCAGCAGCAAATTTTCACTGTACCAAACTATATTTTTAATTACAATTTCACTATATTGAACTATATTCTCATTTACAATTTTCCTGGTTTCTTCTACACAGTTTCAAGTTTAGCTCCTTGAAAGTCATGATAGCACCTGATTCAAGACCTGGAATTGTAAAGAAAATACACTCAATAGATAAAAAGAAAATGTAACAACACAATTTTAAGGAAAAAAAAAAAAAACAGAGATATGTCTAAATTTCAAATACAGTTTTGTATGTAATAAAGATCCCACTTGCATATTTTGCTTAAGTTATTCCAGGTAATGCATTATATTTGCGCGCACACACATACATACATCCCTCAAGCCAATATAACATCTTGTTTTTAAATTACACTTTGGCTTATTAGTTAGTGCATGCTTTATCATAGCCCTTTATTGCCCACTTATTTTTTTTTTCCCTCTCTAGGATATGTCATCACCCAATTGGCTTACCATTCAATGTATTTAAAATAATTTCTTGAATTGATTTTGTTGCAAAAATGCTGCTAGCTCTCTCTCTCTCTGCCCACAAGAGCATTTATTGGCAAAATAATATACCCTTGTTTACAGGAAAAATTGACATCAAGTTCAACAAAGACAATGTTCTAAATCATACCTTGGTGAATAGTGAGTGGGATCTTAAAGATTTGCAAGTAGACATCTAAGGTTCCACTCTTGGTCTCTTCCCATGCGAAGCAAAGAAGTGTGGGGAAAAAAAAAGACACATGGAAACAATTTATCCAAAGGAATAATGGACCACACAAACCTGTCTACATGACCATGAGAACAGAAGCATTAGATTGTGCCCAGCTCTCACTGCCAACCAGTCTTAAGGGAATCACAATGGAAGGTCCTGGATAGAGTGGGAGAAAAATGTGTAACAAAACTTTAAATCATAAAAACAAAAACCGAGCTTACTAGTCTGAGAGATATTGGTGTAATGCCTGAGACAATGGCCCTTAGACATCCTTCAAGCCTGGAAATGAACTACCCCCCATCGTTCAACTTTCTGCCAAACAATAAGCAGGCCAATAAAATTAATAATAACACCAAATAGATACTCATTCCTTAAAACAGTCAACCATAGAAGATCAACAGGACAGCTATTTACCTTGGGATAAAACTCAGAAGGCAGGAAGAGGTAAGAAAGAAGGACAAAGAGAAATGAAAAACACATGGAAATAATGGGAAGACGGCTGTTACATTGTGGGGATCACAAACAATGTCATGAAATAAAATCCATATGAATTGTTGAATGGAAAACCAATTTGCTTTCTAAACCTTCACAAAAATCACAATAAAAAGTTATTTTTTTTTTTTCTAAAAAAACCCAAATTTCTTGCCGAGATGGTTTTTAAAGATGTAGTAGTAAAAACTGTCATAGTCCTCTTGTCATGTCTTAGGAACACTTTGCTCATTAGAGTCACTCCCTCCAAATAACATATATTTTGTTATATTTCTTCTAGGCCATCTGACATAAATACAAAAGCAATTATTTTCTAATCCATTCATATTCTCTCATCATAGCAATATAGAAAGCTGAAAAATAAAACACATTCTGAACTATAGAGTCATGCATCTATTCATCCCATAGTTAAGGAGATAATTAATCTGAGTTATTTTTCCTTCTCCTTGTTTTTAATATTATTGTGTATATACAATAGTAAAGAAGTGCATTAGATGTTTTGTGGGTATACATGGGGGAGTGTGGGTAGGATAGGAATAAAAAAAAAATATTAGAGTAAATTGTTCACTGACATTAAGAGCTTTTTACTCTAAAATAAATCTAGCATATATATCATAAGTGAAACATAAAATAGAGCATGTGATATGTCAGTAGGTGATGTTAAGTGCTTAGAATAACAGAATTGAATGGTAAAAAATTGTCTGGTAAAATCAAGAACCAAACCAAAATCAAATTCATTGCAATCAAGTCAACTCTGACTCATAGCAACCCCTTTTGGGTTTCCAGTGCAGTATGTTTATGGAAGTAGATCGCTGAGGCTTCTTCCTGCAGAGTGGCTAGTGGGTTTGAACCTCCAGCCTTCTGGTTAGCAGTCAAATGCCTTAAGCACCTTGCCACCAGAGAAAGTAAAATTATTTCAATAGGTGAACAGAGTGATTGTGCAGAAATTATATTTTAATCATCATTAATGATATCAAAAAAGGTTAGATGCAAGAAAGTACAGAGTAACTTCAGAGAAAACCATACATACAATTTTTATTAGTGAATGAGAATCATTTGTGAAATTCATCCCACAATTGGGTTAATGAAAGATAGTGAAGAGATTCAAATTATTAAACTAAGGAATTAAGAATATATGCTATAGGCATTGTGCCTCAATTAAACATTTTTGTGTCTTTGACTGGAATGGGCAGTAGTGAAATTATTATAACAAAATATTATATTGGAGAAGAGTAAAGAAGTAGTAACCCTGGTGAAAAATTAATTAATGAATGCCCTCTTCTGCCCAAGATGAAATAATAGGGACCAGATTTGCCCTGTGACTTCAAACAATAAATAAAATAAAATATATGGAAAAACAGCATCAAAGACATTGAACCTCTGGCAGCAAAGAAGAGTGGTCTGAGAAAGAGTAAGCAAAGGAGGAAGGGTCTATGATTGTATAAGCTTATTGCCTGCAGAAAATGTCCAGGTCTCTCTG
Source organism: Orycteropus afer afer (assembly GCF_000298275.1). Taxonomy (NCBI): domain Eukaryota; kingdom Metazoa; phylum Chordata; class Mammalia; order Tubulidentata; family Orycteropodidae; genus Orycteropus; species Orycteropus afer. The sequence continues at coordinate 1,575,038 of NW_006921835.1, forward strand.
ACTTTAAGAGATGGAGTTGATTCCAGAGAAGTCAAAATGGAAAGATGTGTTGGGAAGACTATTGGAGAGTAAAGAGAGATGAACAAAGAGGGAACTCCTGGGATCTTCATGGACTTTCCATTATGTATTTAGTTGTATGTTGATCAGTACTTGCACATTAATAAAGCTAAGAAGGAAAATAATAATAATAATCATCATTTGCAAAAATATAGGGACCAGTGCCTGTAGATCAAAGTCAAAAAGAGCATTTGTTCCTGATAGCCAGAGTAGAAAACTTCATAGTAGAAGAGGTATATCAGTCAGAATACTAAAAAGGATATTGTCTCGGTATTGGGATAAATTAACCCTAGACTAAATGGTGATAGAAACCTGCTGAGCTACTGTTGCCATTAGGTACAGTTGAATCAATTTTTGATTTACAATAAATCCATATGAGAGACTATAACAGGCTAAATTCTGAAATGGCCCTCAAGATTCTCATTGCTTATGTACATGTCTATATAATCCCATTCCCTTGAATGTGGTAAGAACCTGTGAATATGAAAGGAAGCATATTCATATTAAAGTTAAATTTTATAGCAAAGGTGAATGGATTTTTCAGATACAATTAAGATCATAAATCAGTTGACTTTGGAAACAATAAAAACAGGGATTATGCTGGGTAGCTCTAATTTAATCAGAGGGAAGCCCTTAAAAGAGAGTTTGGGCTCATCGGGAAGAGATAGATAATGCCACTGGTTTTGAAAAAGTAAGTTGCTGTGTTATGCAAGGGGAGGGAACACATGTCAAGGAAGTGCAGAGACCTCTAGGAGCCAAAAATGAACCCTAAAAAATAGTAACTCCAGTTCTATAGGTTCAAGGAACCAAATACCACCAGTAACCACATGAGCTTGTAAGAGGACTCACCTCCCCAACAAACACAAAATTCCAAGAAATAATTCAGCCTACTCAACACATGGATTACAGACTTGCAAGACCATGGAAATAGATCTAGCTAAATTGTGCCCCTACACTTGACCCACAGAAACTGTACAATAATAAATTTATGTTGTTTTAAATCATTAAGTTTGTTTTAATTTCTTAGGCAGCAGTAGAAAACTAATGCACTATGAACTGGGAAGATGACATCATACCTATAACCCACATATTTGATCCCTCTTCCAACTTAATCCCTGAGTAACTAGGTAAATCAGGTAGAAATAATGATACTGGAGTTATGAGCAACTAAGGAGAAGATAAAGTATCAGGCTTAGTGAAGTCAGAGAAGAAGAACTGATTAAACAACTGGGAAAAAATAAATGAAATTGCCTAGCTGGCAGAGAGGAAGAGGAGTCATTAGAAATGCAAAAGAGGTCTGTGGAGGGAAGGAGGGAAAAAAATAATCATGAAGCCCACAGAGGCACTGGGGACTCAGAATACTCACACCCGAAGTTGTTGTTGGTGACCTCAGGCTCTGAGTGAGTATGATAATCTTACTGGGAAATAGATCAAGACCCTCCTTGGCTTGGGCTGCTTCAGAGCCATAAAGGAGTAGGGGAAAGGGAGAAACTCTCTCCAAGCAGGCAGAGCCCTAGAGCAAGTGCACAGCAGTAGTCTGGGGTTCAACTCTTCCACAACCACTTTCAGTGCAGAGTGGACCAGGGCACTGGGATTTTCAGCTTCTTTATCCAAGTGGAAAGTAGCAGGCCCCTACCCATTGGGGTCCCTGTTGCTTTTGAATTGTGGGTCTTTGATTGACAGTAGGACATCATCATTAGTAGACATCTCAGAAGGACACAGAATACCCTGTCAATGCCTGCATTGCTGATTCAACTATCTCACCCTAAATGCAAACAACTCCTTCTACCTTTCTATCCAGGGGCTTGCATCTGGTTCCTTCTTCTCTCTCTCTCTCTCTCTCTTTTTTTTTTTTTTTTCCATTTTCTTTCTTCCTTTTCTTCCCTGTCTCATTCAATAGAAGGAACCCATTAAACCTACACCAGGCAACAGGATATTACACTGAACACCTCACCCAATAGACAGGTGACACCAATAGTTTCAACATCACAGAATCAATGACAGATGGTGGACAACTCTGCTTGTCCTAACTCCAAATTCTTGTTATGATGAACAAAGACCTGCACCCACATCCCTAGCAGTGATTCCACTAACCAAGAGAGAGCTGGAGAGCAACCCAGTACAGCTGAGTTAATAACCAAAAGAATATACTTGCTTTACACTTTCAGATGTAGTAAAGCATAAAATCAGGGTGAAAAAAAAAATCCATAATAATTAAAGACAACAACATCAAATTATCTAGGAAACAACAGACAACCTCAAATCAACCAAAACAAAACAGGACAAGACTATAGAAATAAAAGACCAAGCTAAAGAACTACCTATCATAGAAGAAGAAAAGCTATAGAACTATCTGAGAGGGAATTCATATATATATATATATATATATATATATATATATATATCTCCAAGAGCTCAAGGAAAACAGAAACAGAAACAAGAAGACAGAACTATGAAAGTATTAAGGAAAATCATTCAAGAACAAAATAACAAGATAAATACAAAATTAGAACTCATACAAAAACATCAATTAGAAATTCAGAAGATGAACACTAAAATTACAGAGATAGATAACACAGTGGAAGGACAAAAGAGTAGAATAGATCTGGCTGAAGAACATATTTCCCAACTAGAAGACAAATCCCTTGATGTCAGCCTGTATAAAGAAAAATAAGAACAGAGATTTAAGACAAATGAAGAGAACCTAAGAGTTAATGGAATAACATTAAAAAGAAGCAACATACTCCTGATTGGGATACCAGAATAAGAGGAGGCAAAAAAGCTGACAAAATATTTTCCCCATATCATGAAGGGGAAAAAAAAAGAGCTCTGTCCAAGAAGTTCAATGAACTTCATACAAGATAAATCCCAAGAGAAAGTCACCAAGGCATATCATAATTAAACTTTACAAAACCAAAGACAAAAAATAAAAAATCTTGGGAGCAGCTTAGGAAAAATGAAATGTCGCATACAAAGGACGACCAATAAGAAAAATTTCTGATTTCTCAGCAGAAACCATTCAGGCAATAAGGCAATGGGATGAAATATTTAAAACCTTGAAGGAAAAGAACTTCCAACCAAGAATAATATATCCATCTAAATTGTCCCTCAATAGAGCCTGGTGTAACCACTGAGACTATGGCCCCTAGCTGCCCTTCAGGTCTGGAATTGAACCCACAACTGTGGTTTCCAGCCAAACAAAGTACAGGCATGTGAGTTAAACATTTACCTCAAGTAGACACACACCCTGGAGAGAACAATCATGGGAGAAGGAAGGGCTGCTTATGCACAGGGAGATAGCTCAGGGTGCAGAAGAATATGAAGGGATGGACACTGGGAGGAGGTAACTATGGGGAGGAAGTGGGAGGGGAGCTGCTGCATTGTAAATTTTGGTCAATGACATGAGACAAAGTATATGTGAACTGTTGTATGAAAAGTGAATTTACTCTGTAAATCTTCACCCAAATCTTAATAAAATAATAATAATAATAATAATAATAATAATCAACTAAATTGTCCCTCAAATATGAGGGTAAAATCAAGATGTTCTCACACAAACAGAAACAAAGACAATTTGTGAAAACCAGACCAACCCTACAAGAAATGCTAAAGGGAGTCCTTCCAATAGAGAACTCACAACAAAGAACAACAAATTAAAATCAAGACACTTGACATCACCACTTAGACACCAAACCAGAAATAGAACACAAAATAAGTTAATAAAATAATCTACACAGAGAAAAAGGGAAGTTAATCTGAAGATGACACCAGCAACAAAGCAAATAGAGGGAATAAGTTTTAAATACAAAACTTCCAAGTGGAGAGGAAGACAGTGAAATGTCTTTATAGAACTGACTGTTCTGAACTAAGGGAGATGAGAATTTACTTCAGGGTATCCAAAAAGAAAATTAATAATCCTCCTAAGCAAACTCAGAAGAAAAACACATGGATTTAGTAAGAACAAAACCAACAATAATGAAGAAAAGAGAAGAAACACCTAATAACAAAATGAGCTCAGCAGAGAAAAAATATTTGGAGCAAGGAAATCAGGAACAACACAACAAAAAAACACAACAGAATGACAGCAATAAATTCATACATATCACTAATAACACTCAATGTGAATGAACTAAATGTACCAGTCAAAAGAAAGAGAGTGGCAGATTGGATAAGAAAAGAAGACCCATTGATATGCTGCCTGCAAGAGACCCACCTTAGACACAAATACAAAAGAAAATTAAAAATTAAGGGGTTAAAAAAATATACCAAGTTAATGGCAACCAAAGACAAGCAGGAGTGGCAATATCAATTTTTGATAAAATAGACTTTAAGGTGAAAAAACAGAATAAGGGACAAAAAAAGATACTATATAATGCTAAAAGGATCAATTGACTAAGAAGACATTACCGTAATAAATTTCTATGCACCCAATGAAAGTGCTCCAAAGTACACAAAGCAAATATTAACTGAATTGAAAGGAAAAATAGACAACTCTGCAGTAATAGTAGGATACTTTAACACATCACTTTCAAGGAGCAACAGAAGAACCAGGGGAAAAAAAAAAAAAAAAAAAAAAACCTCAACAAAGATACAGAAGATCTCAACAATACAATCAATCAGCTTGACCTCAAAGACATATACAGAACACTGCACCCAACCAAAGCACAATACACATTCTTTTCCAATGCACATAGATATCATTCTCCAGAATAGACCATATATTATGACACAAAACAAGCCTCAATAAATTGAAAAACATTGAAATACTACACTGCACCTTCTCAGATCATAATGCTATAAAATTAGAAATCAATTATGGGAAAATCAAAGAAAAAAAAATCAAATATGTGGAAACTGAATAATACACTGCTCAAAAACTACTGAGTAACAGAAAAAATAAAGGGTGAAATAAAAACATTCCTACATTCCTAGAAACAAATGAGAATGAAGATAAAACTTCCCAAAATCTTTGAGACACAGTCAAAGCATTACTCAGAGGTCAATTCATAGCAATTAATGCACACATCAAAAAAGAGAAAAGAATAAGTCAAGATTTTAACTCAACAACTCCAACATTTAGAAAAAGAATAACAAAAGAAACCTACAGTATCCAGAAGTAAGGAAATAATAAAGATCAGAGCAGAAATAAATGAAGCAGAAAATGAATTTTAAAAAATAGAGAAAATCCACAAAACAAGAAGTTGGTTCTTTGAAAAGATTAACAAACTTGACAAAGCACTGGCAGATTCAACAAAGGAAAAGAAAAAGTAGGTGCAAATAACAGGAGTAATAAACCAAAAGGGAGACATCAACAGAACCAACTAAAATAAAAAAGATATTGACAATTATGAAGAACTGTACTCCAACAGATTCAAGAATCTAAGAGAGATGGACTAGTTTCTAGAAACACAAGACCTACCTAAACTATCCCAGTCAGAGATAGAATACTTGAACAGACCCATAACAAAAGAAGAAATTGACAAGTTCATAAAAAAAAAAAAAAAAAAAAAAAAAAACTTACCACACACACACACACACACACACACAATCCTGGCCTGGATAGCTTCACAGGAGAATTTTACCAAACATTCATGGAACAGTCAACACCTATATTACTCAAACTATTACAGAACATAGAAAAAGATGTAGTGCTCCCAAATTCATTCTATGAAGCAAGCATAACACTGGTACCAAAACCAGGGAAAGTCATCACTAAAAAGGAATACTACAGGCTAATATCCCTCATGAATATAGATGCAAAAATCTTCAACAAGATCCTACCAAACAGAATCCAACAACATATAAAAAATAACACATCATGACCAAGTGGGATTCATATCAGCTATGCAAGGATGGTTCAACATCAGAAAAACAATCAGTGTAATCCACCACACAAATGAAACAAAAGAACCATATGATCACATCAATTGATGCAGCAGAGGCATTTGATCAAATCCAACACTCATTCCTATTCAGAACTCTCAGCAAAATAGGAATAGAAGGGAAAATACTCATCATAATAAAGGGTATAAATATAAATCCAACAGCCAACATTATTTTTAGTGGAGAAAGACTCAAAGCATTCTCCTTGCAAAGAGGAACCAGAAATGGATGTCTTCTATCACCACACTTCTATTTAGCATTGTATTGGAAGTCCTAGCCAGGGCAGTAACACAAGAAAGAGAAATAAAATTCATCCAAACTAGCAAAGAGGAAATAAAGCAGTATCTGCAGATGACATGATCCTATACATAGAAAACTCAAGATACTCAGCAAAATATAAATAAATAAATAAATAAATAAATCTGGAACTAACAGAAAGGTTCAGCAAAGTGGCAGGATAAAAGGTCAATATATAAAGATCAGTTGGATTCCTCTCCAACAACAAAGAGGTTTCTGAAAGGAAATAAGAAAAAGAATGCAATTTGCAATAGCTACAAAAAAGAGAAAATATTGAGGAATAAATAGACACAAAAGACCTATACAAAGACAACTACAGAACACTACTAGAAGAAACTATAAGGGATCTACATAAATGGAAGAACATGCTTTATTCATGGATAGGAAAAGTGAATATTTGAAAATGTCATTACTACCCAAACCAATCTACACATCCAATGCAATCCTGATCCAGATTCCATGAAAATTTTAAGGACATAGAAAAACCAATTATTAATTTCATATGGAAAGAAAAGTGACCTTGGATAATAAAAGCACTGCTGAAGAAGAAAAGTAAAGTAGGAGGTCTCATACACCCAGATCTCAAAGCATAGTATAGAGCCACAGTAGTTAAAACAGTGTGGTATTGATACAATGATAGACAGGTAGACCAATGGAACAGAATGAAAACCCCAAAAATAGACCCATCTATCTATGAACAGCTGATTTTTGACAAAGGACCAAAATCCATTCAATGGGGGAGTGGTAGCTTCTTTAATAAATGGTGCTGGCAAAATTGGATATCCACTTGCAGAAAAATGAAACAAGATGAATATCTCACCCCATCCACAAAAATGACCTCAAGTTGGATCAAAGAGTTAAATGTAAAACTGAAAACTATAAAGATAACTATAAAGATAAAATAGGGGCTAATCTAAGGGCCCTAATCTATGGAACAAATAGAATATCAAGCATAATCCAAAATGCACAAGCATAAATCAAAATGCACAATCTCAGATGCCTAGAACTTAAAAATAAATAAATAAATTCTTATGTGCATTGAAAGACTTCCCCCAAAAAGGTGAAAAGAGAACCTACAGATTGGGAAAATATATTTGACTATGATGTCACTGACAAAGGACTTATCTTCAACAGTTACAGAAAACTTCAACACCTCTCCACCTAAAAGACAAACAACCCAATTTGTAAATGAGCAAGGGACATGAACAGGCACATCACTAAAGAAGATATACTGGTGGTCAACAAACACATGAGGAAATGCTCATGATCATTAGCCAGTAGAGAGAAGAAAATCAAAACAACAATGAGGTATCATTTCACCCCACCAATAATAGCAAAGTTCAACAAGACAGAAAATAACAAATGCTGGGGAGGATGAGGAGAGATTAGAACGCTCATACAATGCTGATGGGACTGAAAAATAGTACAACCATTATGGAAAATGGTATCACATTTCCTTAAAAACTGAAAATAGAAATAACATTTGATTCAGAAATTCCTTTACTAGGAAAGACAGAACACAAACAGACATATGCACACCCATATTTGCTGCAGCACTATTCACTACAGCAAAGAGATGGAAACCATCTAAATGCCCATCAACAGATGAATGGATAACTAAACCATAGTACATTCACACAATGGAATACTATGTAACATTAAAGAATAATGAAGAATACACAAATCATCTTATGACATAGATGAATTTGGAGGATATTATGCTGAGTGAAATAAGTCAATCACAGAAGGACAAATATTGAATGAGCCCATTATTGTAAAAAGTCAAGGAAAGGTTTACTTAGGGAAGGAAACTCACTTTGTTAGTTACCAGAGATCAGAGGGAAGGAGAGGGAAAATTTCAGACTAGTTGGCACTCACATGTTGATTTGTGAGGGGAAGAATGGTATGGAAATAGTTTGTGACCAGCATGATGATATTGGCAAAAGAAAGGACACTGAAATGTGCACATAAATATAGTCAACAGAGGCAAATGCTACTATATACACAATACTACATTATCACTAACACCAAGCACCAGGCTATGGATAAATGCACAGACAGGTGAGATCATGTGGCGATCGGTGAACATGAATATATCCTAGAACAAAGATAGATTTGGCTGAAGATAATCTTACATATGTACTTGAGCTACAAAATTAACCACATACATTACAGAAGCAACAGAAGATAAAGTTGGAGTAACCTCTCAGAGACAACCAAAGACTGTAACAGAGAGAATCACTGGACCAGCTGTCACCTGAGTCAGGACTGTAGTGTCAGTGGACTTCATGCTCAATTGGCACAACATGCTACATAAAAATCTTGTTCCACAACCTACTTTGGTTAGTAGTGAATGGGTCTTAAAAGCTTTCCAGTGGCCATCTAAGATACAACTATTGGTCTCCTGTCATCTGAAGCAAAGAAAAGTGAAGAAAATCAAAGGCATCTGGAAACAATTAGTCGAAGGATAAGATGGACCAGAAGGACCTCAGCCTTCATGACCCCAAGTCCAGAAGAACTAGATGTTGCCCAGCTACCAATGTCAACCACTCTGGAAGGGATAAAAATTGAAGATCCAAACAGAGTGGGAGAAAAAATGTGGAATAAAATACGAAAGCATACAAATGACCAGAATTACTGGTCAGATAGAATCTGGTGGAACTTCCAAGGCTATGGCTCCAAGTTACCCTTTGGGCCTAGATATGTACTCACTCCCATGGATTGGCTCTCAGCCCAACAGTAGAAAGACATACATGAAGAACACCTACCCTAGGGCAATGCACTCACCTACTCTAGGGAGATTCATCCTTCGGAGCAATCAGCCATGAGACACCGGAGAGGTAGCATATACATACAGGGAAAGCTGGACAGACAGGAATGCATAGTTAAGAAGGGCACAGGGAGGGTGTAGTCACAGGTACAGGAGAGGAGGAGAGTTTTTTATGTTCGGGAATGGTAATTGAGGTATAAAATCAAATGTGCATGAACTGATGAATGTAAAACAAATTTTGCTCTGTAAATTTTGCACCTGAAGCACATTAAAATTAAAAAACAAAACAGCAAACAAAACTAATGTATTATGTATAAAGTAAGTACCCAGAGGTATTAAACTCTTTGTAACTAATTCAACTCTGTCCCAGAACAAAGATATATATACCTATTGCCAAAAATAAAAAAAAAAAAAAACAATTGATATCTAATTGATTATGACTCACAGTGACCTTATAAGACAGAGTAGAATTGTCCAGTTTCCAAGGCTGTAAACCTTTACAGAAGTTGATGGCCTCATCTTTCTCCCATGGAGTGGGTGGAGGGTTTGAATCCCTGACCTCTTGGATAGCAGCCCAATGCTTTAACCACAGAACCACTAAATCTCTTGCTAAGATATGTATAAAATCCCCACTGCCATCAAGTGGATTCCAACTCATAGTGAGATCATTGGGTTTCCAAGACTATAAACTTTTACAGAAGTAGATTGCATCAACTTCCTTCCATGGAACAGCTGGTAGGTTTGAATCCTTGACCTTCTGGTTAGCAGCCAAATACCTTATCCACTATGCCACCAGAGCTCCTTTAAGATATGTATAAAAACCTAACTCACTGCCATCAAGTCGAAACCGACCCATAGTGACCTTTCCTTGGGTTTTCGAGACAGTATCACCACGGAAGTAGATTGCCCAACCTTCCTTCTGAGGAGTGGCTGGTGGGTTTGAACTGCCATCTTTCTGGTTAGCAGTCACATCCTTAGGCACTATGCCACCAGAGCTCTTAAAGTTATGTATAGGCATACAAAAAAAAAAAAAAAATCAAGCAACCCAAAAGGTAAAATTCACATTGTTGATAAGCCAGGAAAAATTACCATGTATGTAAAAAAAAAAAAAAAAAGCAGGGCAATATAACCCATAATGAGGAGAAAAAAATGAGTTTAAATTGATACAGAAATTATACAGATTATAATATAGAGTTAATGTTGTTGTTGTTTTTATGTGCCGTCGAGTCAGACCCGACTCACAGAGACCCTCCTACTTGGGTTTCCGAGTCAATATCACTACGGAAATAGATTGCCCCATCTTCCTTCTGAGGAGTGGCTGATGGGTTTGAACCACCAGCTTTCTGGTTAGCAGTCAATTGCCTTAGGCACTATGCTACCAGAGCTCCTTACAGAGTTAATAGGTAAGAATATTTAAATGCTTTTCAAGTCTGTATTTCTTATGGCCAAAAATCTCAAAGAAATAACATAGTGACATGAAAGACAAAAAACAAAACAATAATAATACCAAATCAAACTTCATGAGATAAGAGCTATAGTGTATGACTCAGAAATGAATTCAAGACATATTAGATATTGCAAAAGAAAATATTACTGAACACGAGTACAAAACAAAGGAAACTAATAATGAGAGAAAAAAAATACTGAAAAAAATTTAAAAGAATATCAGTGAAACATGGATTATTTTCAGTGAGTCATATATGAGTTAACTAGAGTCCTCAAACAAGAGAGGTCAGAAGAAAATATTTAAGAAATAATTGCCTTCTTTTTTCAAATTTAATAAAAATATATATTCATAAATCTAAAAATCTTACTGATTCTCAACTACAAGAACCATGGGGAAAACAAAAAGCATACCACAATTTATTATTATAAAATTACTTGATATCCATAATTAAAAAAAAAAAAAAAAGACTACACCTTAAAAATAAGCAGAAAAGTTATGGCAAGATGTCATAATAGGTGGACAAGCTACACAGATTCTCTGCAACAAAGAGATTAGAAACTGAGTGAAACTGATACAGAATATGATCCTGGATCCCTGAACTTTGAAGGGAAGGATAAAGAAGTAGATTAAATACCAACTAGTAGAAGAACTTGGGAGCTCTGGTAGCATAATGCCTAAGGCACTTGACTGCTAACCAGAAGGCTGGCAGCTCAAACCCACTCCACGAGAGGAAGATTGGGCAATCTACTTCTGTAGTGATACTGCTTCGGAAACCCAAGGAGAGGTTGCTATGAGCCGGGTCTGACTCGACACCACATAACAACAACAACAACAACAACAGTAGAAGAACTTAAATGAAATAGTGAGTAAGGAGACAAAAGGAGTGGCAGACTGCAAGCTGTCCTGAAGGTGCAGCCATTTTGAATATTTCCCTATAGCTACCCAGGAATCACTTTTGCTCACGAAGAATGCATGGGCAAGGACTTCACTGATACCTGATGACCAGAAGGGAGAACAGTAAGGAAGGGGACAGGTGGACCTGTGGACTGCTAGTGGCTGTCATGAAGGCACAGCCTTTTTGGATGTTTGTAAGCCATGGCACAGCCATTTTGAGTCTGAGCAGGTGGCATTTTTGCTTGGACTGCAACCTGATAGTGGGCTCCACATGCCAAGCATAGGGAATTTATTAAATCCAGACCAACTTTACAGAAAATGTTAACAGAAATCCTTCAGGCAGAAAACCAACAACAGCAAACAACTGATGATTAACACACATGACTACATAACCCAAAAACCAACCAAGTCACAAAAGTATCCAAAGTGAAATAAGCTTTAAAGACTGGAAACAGGGAACTAGAGACATTAATTGGTAAATGAGGACAACTAAAACCAAAAAGAGGGAAAAAACAGCACAGTTAGACAACTTCTAAATGATGAAGAAGTCAAGACAATTGTGAGATAGAACAGACTTTTTTAAACTTGGGAAGAAAACTATAAATTAGGGGATAACCTCGAAGAAAAACAACCTTCAGATTAAAATGAAAAACAGGACATGCACAAATACTTGTTCTTGTTATTAGGTGCCGTTGAGTCGTCTCCAAATCATAGTGACCCTATGCACAGCAGAACTAAACACCACCTGGTCCTGAGTCAGCTCCATGAGTCTTGCTATATTTGAACCCATCACTGTTGCCACCGTGTCAATCCGTCTTGTTGAGGGCCTTCCCCTCTTTCGTCAACCCTCCACCTTACCATGCATGACATCCTTCTGACAACATAACCAAAGCAGGTGAGACGAAGTCTGGCCATTCTCACTTCCAAGGAGCATTCTGCGGCACTTCCTCCAGGACAGATTTGTTATTTCCTTTAGCATTTCATGGTACTTTCAGCATTCTTCACCAGCACCACATCTCAAAAGCACCAATTCTTCTTCAGTCTTCCTTATTCATTGTCCAGCTCTCACATGCATATGAGACAACTGAAAATACTATGGCTTGTGTCAGTCATACCTTAGTCCTTAAAGAGACACGTTTGGTCTTCAGCACTTGAAAGAGGTGTGTTGCAGCTGATTTGCCCAGTGCTATACCTCGTCTTAGGAGCTCTGGTAGCGTAGTGCCTAAGGCATTTGACTGCTATCCAGAAAGCTGGCGGTTCAAACCCACCAGCCACTCCTCGGAAGGAAGGTTGGGCAATCTACTTCTGTAGTGATACTGCCTCGGAAACCCAAGGAGGGGTTGCTGTGAGTTGGGGCTACTCGACAGCACATAACAACAACAATACATCATCTTATGTCCTGACTGCTGCTTCCATTGGTGTCAATTGTAGAACCAAGCAATGTGACATCTTTGACAATTTCAATCTTTTCTGCATTTATCATAATGCTGCTTATAGGTCCAGTTGTGAGGATTTTTGTTTTCTTTATATTGAGATGTAACCCATATTGCAGACTGTATTCTTCAATCTTCATTAGTAAGTACTTCAAGTCATTCTCACTTTCAACAAGCAAAATTATATCGTCAGCATATTGTAGCTTTTAGTATTTGCTAAATACTTAGCAAACACAAAAACAACAACAGTGAAGGAGATGATCACACAAATCATAAACAGAATGAGCTCAACATAGAAAATTGTATGTTCTTGTTGTTGTTATGTGCCATCAAGTTGGACCTGACTCATAGTGACTCTTCCTTGGGTTTCTGAGGCTGTGTCACGATGGAAGTAGAATGCCCAACCTTCCTTCCAAGGAGTGGCTGGTGGGCTTGAACTGCGAGCCTTCTGATTAGCAGTCAAGTTCCTTAGGCACTTTGCTACCAGAGCTCCCAAAAAACACACTGCTGTGAAGTTGAACCTGACTCATAGCAACCCCTCTTTGGGTTTCCAAAGCGGTATCACTATGGAAGTAGATTGCCCAACCTTTCTTCCGAGGAGTGGCTGGTGGGTTTGAACCACCAGTCTTCTGATTAGCAATCAAATGCCTTAGGTACTACGCTACCAGAGCTCCCAAGTACATGGATAGTACTCCAAAAATGTACTGTATTATTCTTAATAATGGATGGGGAGAGAGGTGACATAAAAATTACTAAGGTTTGGGACAGAAAAAGAGCAAACACATGGAAACTGAATAACACCCTCCTCATAAATGACTGGGCAATAGAAGAAATAAAAAACAAAATAAAAAAATTCCTTGAATCAAATGAGAATAAAAGCAAAACATACTAAAATCTTTGGGACATAACAAAAGCAGTGATCAGAGGGCAATTTATATCAATAGATGCACATATCGGAAAAGAAGAAAGAGCCAAGACCAATAACTTAACCCAACATCTCCGACAATTAGAAAAAGAGCAGCAGCAAAAGAAGCTTACAGTCACTAGAAAAAAAGAAATAATAAAGATTTAAGCAGGAAAAAAATGGAACAGAAAATAGGAAAACATCAACAATACTAGAAGTTGGTTCTTTAAAAGTTTAATAAAATACAAAAAAAAAAAAACCTGGCAAACTTAACAAAGGAAAGGAAAGAGAAGATGCAAATAACACAAATAAGAAATGAAATGGCTGACATCAGAACAGAGCCAACTGAAATTAAAAGAATTACATCAGGACACTATGAAAAACTGTACTCCAACATATTTGAAAACCTAGAAGAAATGGACATATTTCTAGAAACACACTACTTTCTTAAACTAACACACATTGAGGTAAAAATCTTGAACAGATTCATAACAAAAGAGAAATTTAACAGGTATATATATATATATGTGTGTGTGTGTGTGTGTGTGTGTGTGTGTGTGTGTGTGTATATATATATATATATATATATATATATATACAGTGTAGTAAATTACTTAGTGTGGCTGTTCTACCTATAAGTCTTTGTAAACTCCAAGGTGGGATTTTCTATGAGCAATTGAGGAGCTCCTGATTGCTGAAGTTGTCCACCTGGAGTATTTCTGTTGGGAGTGG
>NW_006921835.1:1590145-1596519 GCF_000298275.1 Orycteropus afer afer
TATTCAGAGAAGAGCTGACATCAGTCCTACTCAAACTGTTCCAGAATATAAAAAAGGAGAGAATCCTCCCAAATTCATTTGATGAAGCAACCTTAGCCCTGATACCAAAACCAGACAAAGACACCAAAAGAAATGAAAACTGCAGACAAATATTCTTCATGAAAATAGATGTAAAAATCTTCAACAAAATCCTAGCCTATAGACTCTGACAGCATATCATAATAATACATGATGACCAAGTGGAATTCATACCGGGTATGCAAGGATTCCATGTTGTTGTTGTTGTTATGTGCCGTCGAGTCAAACCCGACGACTCGACAGCACATAACAACAACAACAACAACAACATGGAAGGATGGTTCAACATTAGAAAAACAGGCAATGTAACTCATTACTTAAGTAAAATAAAGGAAAAGAAACACATGATCACATCAAAACATGCAGAAAAGGCATTTGATAAAATCCAACACCCACTCCTGATCAAAACTCTCAGAAAAAATAAGAATAGAAGGGAAATTTTTCAATATAATAAAGGTCATATATGCAAAACCACAGCCAACATTAATCTCAAAGGAGAGAGACTGAAACCTTTCCCCTTGTGAACAGGAAACAGACAAGGATGCCCTCTATTGGCACTTTTAATCAACATTGTATTGGAAGTCCTAGCCAGGACAATAAGGCAGGAAATCAAAGGCATCCAAATTGGAAAGGAAGAAGTAAAACTATCCCTATTTGTGGATGACTTGATCTTATACACATAACACCCAAGAGACTCAGTGACAAAACTACAGGAACTTTTTGAAATGTTTAGTATAGAGACAGGATATGAGATCAACATACAAAAATCAGTTGGATCATCTGCACCAGCAAAGATGTCTCTGAAAATAAGGAAATAAAGAAATCAAAACCATTTATAATAACTACAAAAAAAATAGGATAGGTGAGAATATTTCTTACCAGGGACACAAAAGACATATACAAAGAAAACTACAAAACATTACTTCAAGAAACTCTAAGAGATCTACATAAATGGAAGAACATACAATTTTCATGAATAGGAAGACTGAACATTGTGTAAACGTCAATACCACCCAAAGCAATCTATGCATTCAATGCAATCACCATCTAGGTTCCATCAACATTCTTTAAAGACATGGAAAAAATCAATCACTAAATTGATATGGAAAGGAAAGAGATCTCAGATAAACAAAACACTATTGAAGAAGAGGAACAAAGTAGGAGGTCTCACACTCCCAGATCTCAAAACCTAGTACAAACCTACAGTTGTCAAAACATCCTGGTATTGGTATGACAGACGCATAGACACATAGACAATGAAAAATTCAGAACCCAGAAATAAATCCGTCAACTGATGGATAGATGATCTTTGACAAAGGGTTGAAATTCATTAAATTGGGAAGAGATAGTGTCTCTAATGAATGGTGCTAGCAAAACTGGATATCCATTTGCAGAAAACTGAAACAAGATCCGTACCTCACACTATACACAAAAATTAATTCAAATGAGTCAAATACTTAAATGTGAAATCTAAGAGTATAAAGTTCATCAAAGAAAAAGAAAATAGGAGCATGAAGTTAGGGACCCAAATTTATGCCATAAATAGACTATCAAGCATAACCCAAGATGAACAAGCAGCAGAAGATAAACAGAAGATAAATGGGACCTTCTAAAAACTAAATTTTTATGTGCATCAAAAGACTTCTTAAAAAGAGTGAAAAGAGAACCAGTAGAATGGGAAAAGAAATATATTTGGCAATGACTTATTAGACAAAGGATTTACCTCTAAAATCTATACAAAACTCCAATACCTCAACATCAAAAAGACAAACATCCAATTAAAAAAAAAAAAAATGGGCAGAAGACATGAACAGAAACTTTGCCAAAGAAGATATGAAGGCAGCCAGCCAACACATGAAGAAATGTTCAAGATGATTATTCATTAGAGAGAAGCAAATCAAAACAACCATGAGATACCATCTTTCCCCAGCATGAGAAGCAATATTCAAGAAGACAGAAAATAACAAATGCTGGCCAGGATGTGGAGAGATTGGGATTCTCATACAGTGTTGGTGGGACTGTAAAATGATACAACCACTGTGGAAATCAGTACAGCTTTTCCTTAAAAAGTTGGAAATAGAAATAATATTTGATCCAGCAATCCCATCACTAGGTATATATCCTAAAGAAGTGAGAGGTAGGACATGAACAGATATATGCACACCTATGTTTATCCCAGCACTATTCATAATAGCAAAGAGATGGAAACAACCTAAGTGCTCATCAGCTGAGGAATGGATAAACAAACTGAGGTACATACACACAAGGGAAGACTATGCAACCCTAAAGAACAATGTAGAATCTGCAAAACACCACATAACATGGATGAATTTGGAGGACATTATGGTGAGTGAAATAAGTCAATCACAGATGGACAAATATTTTATTAGTCCACTATTTTAAAAAGTCAAGGAAAAGTTTAAGCATGGAAAGAAAATTTCTTTGTTAGTTACTAGGGATGAGAGGGTAAGGGAGATTAAATGTCTATATAGGTTGGGGGGGAAATTATACACACACACACACACACACACACATACATATATACATACATATACATACATATATATACACCAAAGATTATTTGTGATTACCAGATTACCAGGAATAGGAAGGAGAGAGAAAGGGGAAACTTTTGTTTGCAGTGCATTCAGTTTATGCTAATGTTTTTGTTGTTGTTAGGTGACAACCAGTCATCTCTGACTCATAGCATCCCTATGTACAGCAGAACAAAACACTGCCTGGTCCTGTACCAGCTCCAGGATCTTTGCTATACCTGAGCCAATCATTGTAGTCACTGTGTCAATCCATCTTGTTGAGGGCCTTCCCCTCTTTCAATGACCCTTAACTTTTCCAAGCATGATGTCCTTCTCCGGGGAATGGTCCCTTCTCACAGCATGACCAAAGTATGTGAGACAAAGTTTGGCCATTCTTGCTTCCAAGGAGCATTTCAGCTGCACTTCTTCCAGGATATTCTTGTTAGTTCTTTTAGCAGTCCATGGTACTTTCAGCATTCTTCACCAGTGCCAGAATGCAAAGCATCCACTCTTCTTCGGTCTTCCTTCTTCATTGTCCAGCTCTCACACACATGTGAGGTGATTGAAACTACCTTGGCTTGCGTCAAGTGCACCTTAGTCTTTTAGGAGACATCTTTGTTCTTCAGCACTTGAAAGAGATCTTTTGCAGCTGATTTGCCCAGTGCGATCTGTCATATGTTATCTTGACTGCTGCTTCCATTGGTGTTGATTGTAGAACCAAGTAATATGAGTTTTTGAAAACTTCAATCTTTTCTCCACTTATCATGATGCTGCTTACTGATCCAGTTGTGAACATTATTGTTCCATGTGTCAGTGTTGTATCCTTTCACTAATCTGTATGCTGAGCAAATAATACAAGAAGCTGAATTATATGAAGAAGAACATGGCATCAGGATTGGAGAAAAATCATTAACAACCTGCGATACGCTAACGAAATAATTTTGGTTGCTGAACGTGAGGATGACTTGAAGTTTATGCTAATGGTGGTGGAATATTTTGGAAAAGGATAGCACTAATGGTGGCACAACATGAAACAAGTCATCAATGTCCCTGAGCTGTAAATGTGGAAGTTGTTCTCTTGGTGAATTTCTTGTTGTGTATGTTTTCACCACAATAAAAGTAAAAATAAATAAAATAAAAACAAAAGAAAATAAGCTAAAGATAACTTATACATTATATGTAGGAAAACAAAGATAAGAATGACAGTAATGTCTTCTCAAAATCCTTGCAAGCTAGAAGATCTATACTTTTAAAATACTAAAAGAAAAATATTAAACCAGAATTTCTTATACAGTTAGACTAGTTTCAAAACACAAAAATTTGATAAAAACTCTTTCACATATAAAAAAGTTGAAAAAATTTCTCACTTGTAGAAACTTACATACAATAGATGTTGACGAAATTCCTTAACAAGAAAGAAAATTATAACAAATGAAAAACTATATCACAAAGAAATGAAGTTAGTTGGAAGTGGTAATGACATAACATAAGCAATGTAAATATAAAGAGATTATCCTTATTTAATTGAATGCACAGACAACCTAACTCGATTGCCTATGTAAAAATGACTATTCCCTCTTTTGTGGTTGCACAATACCTTGTATATACTTCTGTGATTGAATGTTATATAAAGTTACTTGATAGACATTTTTTTTCTCTCTCTCTCACTGCCTTTTGAGCCCTTTCAGAGTAGAGGTGACATCTTGTTTATATTTTCACCCAAGCCCTACCACGGTGCTTGTCATTTAGCAGCCTTTAAGAAAGGCTGCCAGCATTCTGGTTAGTAGTCAAGTGCTTTAGGCACTACGTTACCAGAGCTCCTTGGAAGAAAGATAGGGCAATCAACTTCTGTAGTGATACTGCCTCAGAAACCCAAGGAGGGGTAGCTATGAGTCGGGTCAGGCTTGAGGGCACATTAACAACAACAACAAACAAGAAGGCAGCATGAAGAATAAATGAATGAGTGATTTAAAAACTTTACACTAAAAAGGTGGGATTAATTGAGCATGCTGTGTTGCAAAGGCTCAGGCATTCCTAGATTAAGCAATGGAAACTAACCTACACTGCTCTGGTTCCAATTCATAATCTTTTCTCAATATATTGTGTGCTATGATTCAGTCCAAGTGTCACTTCCACTATGACAATTTCTCCCTTTTAGAGATGATTAATCATTTTCTCCAACTCCCAATTTCTATGGCTCATTACCTAGACCTCAGTTACTGTTCCTTATATAAGTTTAATAGTTTTGTTTCCATTTTAAAGCAAACTATGGTCAGGAATATTGTTTTAAACACTTTTGTCTTAAGCCTCTATCCAGCACATAAAAGTACCACTGATACTGTCTTTTCCACATTTTCAACAGTAGCCACTTTCTCCTTAAAGAAATAGTTTTTCTCAATAGCAATGAAGGAAGCGATAACACAATTCATAAACAAAATAAGCTCAGCATAGAAAACTATATGGAACAAAGAAATCAACACCACAAAAAGCACATAACAAAAACAACAGCAACATATTCATATTTGCTGATAATTACATATCTGGCAAGGGACTTATCTCTAGGATTTCTGGAAAACTCCAATGCCTCAACAACCAAGGAATTAACAGTCCAATTGAAAAATGGGCAGAAGACATAAATAAACACTTCACCAAGGAGGATATTCAGGTGGCCGCTAATACATGAAGAGATGTCTACAGTCATTGGCCATCAGAGAGATGGAAGTCAGAACAACTGTGAGATATCATCTCACCTTAGCACAGATGGCAGGGTTCAACAAGACAGAAAATGGTAAGTGCTGGTGATGATGTGGAGAAATTGGGACTCTCATGCACTGCTGGTGGGACTGTGAAGTGATACAAACACTGTGGAAAGCAATATGATGATTCCTTAGAAAGCTAGAATTGGAGATACCATTTGACCCAGCAATCCCATTACTAGGTATATATCAAAGGTGAAAGCCAGGATACAAATGGATATATGCACACCTATGTTCGTCGCAGCACTATTTACAGTAGCAAAAAGATGGAAACAACCTATGTGTTCATAAGCAGAAGAGTGGATGACCAAACTATACACATAATGGAATGCTATGCAGCACTAAGGAATAATGTAGAGTATGCAAAACACCACATAATATGGATGAACTTGGAGGACATTATACTGAGTGAAATAAGTCAATCACAGAAGGACAAATATAGTATTGGTTCCTTGCTGTGAAGGGTCAGGAAAGGTTTATATATGGAGGGAACTTTCTTTGTTGGTTGCCAGGATGGGAGGGGAGGAGAGGGAACACTGCAAAAAAAGAAAAAAAAATGCATTGACCCATGTCACTTTAGTTTTGTGTATTTCACCGTACATAAATTATATTCCAATAAGATGCTTTTTTTTTTTAAGAAATATTGTTTTTCTACTGCTGGAAGAAGTACAGCCAGAATGCTCCTTGGAAGCAACAATGGCTGGATTTCATCTCACTTACTTTGGCCATGTTGTTGGGAAGGATCATTCCCTGGAAGGATACCACACTTGGTAAAATGGAAGGCCAACAGAAAAAGGGGAAGGCCCTCAATTAAATGGATTGGCACAGTGGCTGCAACAATGGGCTTAGGTATAGCAAGGATTGTGAGACTGTCACAGGACCAGGCAGTGTTTTGTTCCATACATCCAGTCACTATGAGTCAGAGCCGACTTAACAGCACCTAACAACAACAACATTGTTACCCAGTACAATTGCTTTGCTGTTAACCAAAAGCCTAGAGGTTTGA
>NW_006921835.1:1612057-1623186 GCF_000298275.1 Orycteropus afer afer
CATTTTCCATAACTTTGGTTTATCTGCTTTCAATTTCTCTTTCCATTAATAAACTGATATTATGTCACCCATACTATCCATTTTAGAGGTATCTTAGATTCTTCCCTTTTATTTACACACATTTAGATTATAATTAAATTCTTGGTTCACTCTACTGAGATCTTAAAAAAAATGTCTTATTAATGTTTATTTGGCAGCTCTGATGGCGTAGTACCTAAGGCATTTGACTGGTAACCAGAAGGCTGGTGGTTCCACTTCTGGGAAGGAAGACTGGGCAATCTACTTCTGTAGAGATACCACCTCAGAAACCCAAGGAGGGTTCACTATGAGTTGGAACTGACTCGATGGCAGTGAGTTTGGTTTTTGGTTAATGTGTACTCAGTTGGCTCATTCCTACATCATCTTCAATTATTACAATAGTCTTTTCTCTGCCTCCAGTACTAGCCTCTTTGATCTGTCATTTATACTAACTTACTGGCACATAAAAGTCATGTATTGTTTAGCCACCTTACTCCAGTATCTATTTCCTTTATTCTGAACAGTCTTTCAAGTTTTATTTTTGTACCACCGTTTTGCTTAAAGAAAAGCCCATTGTCAGGATGAGAATACAGTTGAGATTTCTTAAGTATCATAGTAGAAAGTCAGATAATCTACTTGCTTATCATAATCTAAAGCTTATACCAAAAAACCAAACTCACTGCTATCAAGTTGGTTCTGACTCATAGTGACCCTATAGGACAAAGTAGAACTACTTCACAGAGTTTCCAAGGCTAATGTTTACAAAAGCAGACTATCTCATTTTTCTCTTATGGAACAGTTGGTGAGTTCAAGCCAATCTTTTAGTTAACAGCCGAATGCTTTAACCACTGCCCCACCACAACTGCTCTAAAGCATGTGGGTAACCCTTAATCAGCCTTGCAGAGTACTACTACTCCAAGCTCTTGTCAAAGCATTTGCACGTAAATTGACTGTGACCTAACACTTGCCCACAGCTCAGCTGAGAATCAAATAGCTGAGAGAGATGGGAAAGTTCAGCGAACTCTATCCCTATATTAAGTTGAATTACACATGCAATGTACTTGTACTTTAGCTTAACTTCTCTTCAGAAAGGTCATCACTGAATTGTCATTTGATGTTATGTTCTTAGCTTTTATATTAAATAGAGGAGCATTGAAACTTACTAATTTGTAAAATGTTTGTTTATCACTCAAAAATAATAGCTGAGAGAAGCATGCATTATACCACTTACACAATTATCATAATGATTAATTCTTCTCTAAATAGTGTCCTGGAAAAAATAATGTTGTGCAAGGTTTTCAACCTAAAATATATTTTAGTCATTATATTGATTAACATAATAATCTATTTTAGGACCAAATTTAGTTACTTCTTAATGACTTAAAGAAATATATCCAACCTGTAATTTTCTTTCTTCCTAGATAGTTAATTGATCCAAGTGTTGCTGATCTCATTTTTAATTGACAATATTTTAACTAACCTATTTTAAGATGCTTGAAAGAATCAGCTGCTTAAGTATTTTTTTTACTTTTTTTTCAAAGAATATCGACTGCCATCGAATAATTTAAATATTCTTCTAAGAATCTAGGATTATCTTCTTTGTTTTCCAAATCCAGTATCAACCTTCCCTTATGTCTCTATGAAATGTCTTCTACTTATGTCTCTTTTCAACTTTAACATCTACCACTCTATTCAGGTTTAATGACTGGTAGATTTCTGTAGAATCTCCCAACTTTTCTCCATACCTGCAAGCGTGAACTTGGACATTCCAAGTTCATCCTACTATTATAAACTGAAGTATGAGTTTCATATCTACTATCTCAAATCTTTATGCTTCACATACCACCTGTCTTTAAAGGACACATAAATCCTTACCCTGAAACATTGCTTTAATAATACAATTGCTTGCAAACTTCTATTTGTGTATGCCATTCTAGATTCTCTATAATATCAGGCATTGTAATGATGTTCTTCTAATTTCAGGAAAATTTTGTCTTGGTTGGTAATGCCATTCTAATTGAATGGTGAGATTTTTTTGAGGGCAAAATGTCTGGAAAAAAGCAAGTTTCAATTATGGGGGCAGTGTAAGGAAGGAGACAAAAAGTGTAATGTGAAGATGTTAATTCTGTATATTATTTGGTAATTACACTTCAAGAAAAAAATTTTTAGAACTTTTAAAATTTATTTTTAAGGTATAGAAAATAATGGGGTTATTAAAATATTTATACCAAATGTCTGCATTCACATAACCTTGTCAAGATAGCTTTGTAAAAGATTGTATCACATTTCATCATTTTCCATGACATTCTTCATGATTTTTACCAACTGCAAGCCTTAACTTACTTTGTTCTTGTCATATGCTGCTGTCTTTTCTCAATCTTTACCAAGCAGGTCACATCCTTGCTTTTCAGTTCAATTTCTATATCCAATATTCAGAACTGAAATTAATCTTTTCCTATCAATTTTTACAGAATTTTGTCAGAAACTCTCTTGGTATTTCCTTTCATTCTTATATATATATATATGTCTTTAAAAGTGACATATCTTGATGACTTCACCATAATCATCTAAATAAGAGATATGTCTAATAAATCTCTGTGTCCTTTTGAGTGTCTGACAAAATGCTGCACATATTGATAGTATTCATTAAATATCAGATGGGTGAAGACTAGAAAAACCATTGTGCTAATAAAGTAGCCTGTGAGTTTCAATAGTTTATTAGTTTTATAGCAAGTCTTCGAACGATCAGAATGTCTATTAGATTGATGCATTGCTTTAATTTATCCTGAGTATACAACATATGTCCTTATATAAATGGGTATACCAAATTCTGAGGTAAATATTATTGGTTTTCTTATTAAAAACAAGGGAGTCAAACCACAATGTAATTAAAGATTTGGCCAAGATCTCACAACTAATAGTTTTGTAACTGAGATATCCTACACCTAATAATACCTTTTGCCTTGCCTTATTTTGCTTTTCCTGTGTAAAATATATCTTTATTATTACCCCAAAATCATTTAATAATGAAGGTGGGATAAAAACAGTAAGGAATTCTGATGGCAGAATGGTTAAGAACTTGGCTAATAATCAAAAGGTTGATGGTTTGAACCCATCAGTCTCTTTGTAGGAGAAAAGACCTGGCAATATACTCCAGAAAGGAATATAGCCTAGGAAATGACCTGGGACAGTTCTACTCTGCAGTATATCTTCACTATGAATTGAGCTTGACTCCATGCACACAACAAAAATAATATTTATAGGGTTGTCAGTTTTCAGCCAATGAAAACTAAACACTATTTAAAAATTCCCTTTGATTTAACATTACTTCTTATTACTTGGTTCTACAATCGATGCCAATAGAAGCAGCAGTCAGGACATCAGATGAAGTACAGCACTGGGCAAATCAACTGCAAAGAACCTCTTTCAAGTGCTGAGGAGCAAAGATATCTCCTTGAGGACTAAGTTGCACCTGACACAATCCATAGTATTTTCAATTGCCTCATATGCATGTGAGGGCTGGACAATGAATAAGGAAGACCGAAGAAGAATTGGTGCTCTTGAGCTGTGGTGTTGGTGAAGAATGGACTGCTAAAAAGGTAACAGGTCTGTCCTGGAGGAAGTGCAGCTGGAGTGTACTTAGAGTCAAGAATGGCCAGACTTCGTCTCACCTACTTTGGTCATGTTGTCAGAAGGGACCATTCCCTGGAGAAGAATGTCATGCTTGGTAAGGTGGAGAGTCGACAAAAGAGGGGAAGGGCCTCAATGAGATGGATTGACACAGTGGCAACAGCAATGGGCTCAAGTATAACAAGAGCCATGGAGCTGGCTCAGGATGGGGCAGTGTTTCGTTCTGCTGTGCATAGGGTCACTATGAGTCAGAGATGAGGGCACTTAACAACAACAAACAAATACTTCGGAAGGAAGACTAGGCAATTTTATTTTATATTTGATATATGCATCACAAAATGGACATTTAAAACTCAAGTAATTTTTTTCCTTTAACAAGTTGCTATGTTTCTTACTTCCTCAGTAAATCTGTATTCTGTAATCACATTAAGGAGCCCTAGTGGTGAGGTGGTTAAAACAATTGGGTGCTAACCAAAAGGTCAGAAATTCAGATCCACCAGCTGCTCCATGGGTGAAAGATGAGGCTGTCTACCTCTATAAGGATTTATTTCCTTGGAACCCCCATGGGGCAGTTCTACTCTGTCCTAAAGGGTCACTATGGACTCCATGGGAGCTCCAGGCCAGTGGGTTGGTTAATCACACTACCTAAGTGATATTGTATGATATGTAGTGCTATTCTTTTATAATTTAAAAATCTGTACCCAGAGCAAAATTGCCATACAGCACAAAAGTATGGAAATTCAAATATTTTATATGCATGAAGCATGAACAACCACAGTAATTAAAACAATTAACAGTGATAATACCAGGGTCAAATAATAGAAGGAAAATAGTTCATTACTGACTCTACTATTCTGTTTTATAAAATGCATTATTAAATAATATGATTATAGCAAGCTTTATCATTTATAAAGCGTCTTCATGCATATAATGGTTCAACAAATATGAGTTCACCTACTACATAAAATCTTTATGGTTGGCATGTAGCATTAAAGAGTACACTCAGAATATAATTTGGTAAATTGACCAAAGCAGTGAAACCAAAGCCAGAATAGTAAGGTTAAAAGATAACAAATTTACTTATTATTAAGTTCGAAATGACTCTAGTACAAAAATACTCACTGAATATTGTGCTCTACAATAGTCCTAACTTGACTTAACCAACTGCCATCTAATCAATTCCAAATCATAAAGACCATGTATATTGTATATTTCAGAGTAGAACTGTGGTCCATAGTCTTTTTAATGACTGATTTTTTTGGAAGATCATCAGGCTGTAACAGTCCTAAATTACTATAAAATAGCAAGATTATACTGTGTTGTTTACTTAGGGATTTTTATATCAAGACAATAAATTTCAAATCTAGTCTTTGGCTATTTCTAAAATTACTTCTCATTTCTAGAAATATACTACTACATACTATTATTCTTAGGTTATTTCTGCTTCTGTTATCATATTCATACCAAACATTTCCTTTGTGGTTAGTTCATTTGCAATGAAACTAAATGCAACCTGGGCTTTGAAGTTAGACAAACTGAATTCAAATCCCATTTTTCAATTACTGACTGTGTGACCCTAGGCAAGTCAACAGCCAACATTTAGGCTTTAATTTTCTTATTTGCAAAATACAAATAATGATGTATATCTAAACAATATATGAAAACATTGTTGTTATGTGCCATCTAGTCGGACTCGACTCATAGCGACCCCCCTTGGGTTGCTGAGGCAGTATTACTACAGAAGTAGATTGTGCAACCTTCCTTCCGAGAAGGAAGCTGGTAGGTTTGAACCACCAGCCTTCTGGTGAGCAGTCAAGTGGCTTAGGCACTGCACTACCAGATCGCCTACGTAAAACATAGATAATAAAATTACTTCATGGGTTAATGCAAGGATAGAGTAGAATAAGTGTGTGGGTTGATTAGTAGAGTTTCAGAGGCATAGTAAAATTTAAGTAAGCTGTGATCATTATTATCTTTTATTTTCAAATTTTGCTCATTTAATTTGCTGTCATATGTCTCTCCTCCTGTTTATGTCCTTTCTCTGGCACTAAGGAAACATATTATGCTTTCCTTAATAGGATATTAGAAGATATTTTAGCTTTGTATTCTTTTTGTATTTTCACACTGATTATAAATTTTTATATTAATATTAAAAATTACATATTTCACTAATTTAGACTACCAGAAATTTATCTGATATTGGTCCATGGAATTTTTTTCTTTTTCTTTTGTTTTATTTAATATTAGTACTCTTTAGTTACTAGTTTATACTCCCTTCTCCTCCTAGCCCTGGAAACCATCCAAGAATATTTATTTTTGTGTGAAACACTTTTCTTGACTTTTATAATACTAGTCTCATAGAGTATTGGTCCTTTTGTGATTGACTAATTTCACTCAGCACAATGTCCTCTAGATTCATCCATGTTACAGATTCATCACTGTCCCTTATTGTAGTAATCTATTGTGTTACGTACCATGGTTTGTTTGGTTCATTCATTGATGGGCCTTTAGGTCATTTCCATCTTTCTGCTATTGTGAGTAGCACTGTGATGAACCTAGATATGCATGTATCTGTTTGTGTCATGGTTCTTATTGCTCTAGGATACATACATAGTAGTGGGATTGCTAGATCACATGTTTTTCTTTTTCTATTTCCAGCTTTTGAAGGAAATGCCATGCCATCTTCCATAACAATTTTACAGTCTCACCAGCAGTGTATGAGGGTTCTGGTACCCCTACACCTTCATTAGCATTTTGTTGTTGCTGTTTTTCTTATTTTGAACATTGTTATAAGTGCTGGGGTGAGATGATGTCTCATTGTTATTTTGATTTGTGTCTCTGTAATGGCTAATAATCACAGAATTTCTTCATGTATTTTTAGCAGCCTGAACGTCTTCTTTGGTGAAGTATTTGTTTGTATCCTCAGCCTGTTTTTCACTTGTATTTTTTATCTTTTTATTGCTGAAGTGTTGAAATTTTCTATAAATTTTAGAGATTAACCCCTTGTCTGATATGTCATTGCCATTCCCCCCGCCATCTGTAGGAATTTCACTCTTTTGGTGAAATCATCTTCTGGTGTTTATATGTTTGATAGCATATGTATGCCATGCATTAGGACTGCTAAGTTTGTCCCTATTTTTTATTTAGTGGTCTTTATAGTTTTAAATTTTACATTTAAGTCTTTGATTCAAATTAAGTTCATTCTTATATATGGTGTGATATATGGGTTCCATTTCATGTTTCTGCAAATGGTTTACCTAGTTTGCCAGGACCATTTATTAAAGAGATCATCTCTTCCCCTTTTAATAAGTTTCGGCAGTTTGTCAAAGATCAGCTGTCCATAGGTAGATGGATTTACTTACATGTTCTCATTTCTGTTCCAAGGATCTAAGTGTCTGTCGTTGTACCAGTACCAGGCTGTTTTAACTATTGTGGCTGTGTTCTAGGTTTTGAGATCAGGGAGTGTGAGGTCCCCTGCTTTACTCTGGTTCAAAGAATTTTATGTGGTGTCACTTTGTTTTAACTCAATCAAATTGTTAGTTATGTATTAGAAATAGATGAATAAAATTGTCATTTCTTAAATTAGGATTTAGATATCTTCAAAAGTTACCTTAATTATACTGTTGTATTGAATCAATTAGGAAAACAGGTAATTGCATGAAGCAAGCCCTCCTTCTCAACCTACTAGTAGAATTTGAGAAAAAATAACCCTTTAGGAGTTAATCAGACCCATTACTATATTATCAGCACAACAAGATTCTAAAAATAAAAACAAAGACAATTGTTTCTTTGTATTTCTTGTGCCCATTCCAAAGAAAGGTGATCCCACAGAATGTGAAAATTATAAAACAATATCATTAATATCACACACAAGTAAGATCTTACTGAAGATAATTCAGAAACGTTTGCAGCAGTATATTAACAGAGAACTTCCAGAGGTTCAAGCCGGATTCAGAAGAGGATGTGGAACAAGGGACATCATAGCTGTTGTCAGACCTTGACCAGGAGGCTGTTGTTTGAACAGAACAAGGGGACACTACATGGTTTAAAATCAAGAAGGGAGTGTGTCAGGGTTGTATCCTTTCTCCACACTTATTCAATCTATATGCTGAGCAAATAACCCGAGAAGCTGGACTATATGAAGAAAAACGTGGTATCAGGATTGGAGGAAGAATCATTAACAACCTGAGATATGCAGACGATACAACTTTGCTTGCTGAAAGTGAGGATGACTTAAGGCACCTACTGATGAAGGTTGAAGAATACAGTCTGCAGTACGGATTATGTCTCAATATAAAGAAAACATAAATCCTCACAACTGGACCAATGAGCAGCATCACAATCAATGGAGAGAAGATTGAGGTTGTCAAAGAATTCACGTTGCTTGGTTCTACAACTGATGCCAACAGAAGCAGCAGTCAGGACATTAGACGACATGTAGCATTGGGAAAGTCAACTGCGAAGGAACTGTATCAAGTGCTGAGGAGCAAGGATATCTCCTTGAGGACTAAGGTGCACCTGACACAAGTCATGATATTTCCAGTCACCTGGTATGCATGTGAGAGCTGAACAATGAATAAGGAAGACCGAAGAAGAGTTGATGCTTTTGAGTTGTGGTGCTGGCGAAGAATGCTGAAAGTACCATGGACTGCTAAAAGAACTAACAGATCTGTCCTGGAGGAGGTGCAGCCAGAATGCTCCTTGGAAGCAAGAGTGGCCAGACTTCGTCTCACCTATTTTGGTCATGTTGTAAGGAGGGACCGTTCCCTGGAGAAGGATGTCATGCTTGGTAGGGTGGAGGGTCAACGAAAGAGGGGGAGGCCTTCAATGAGATGGATTGACATGGTGGCTGCGATGATGGGCTCAAGTATAGCAGGGATTGTGGGGCTGGCATGGGATCAGGCAGTGTTTCGTTCTGCCGTGCATGGGGTCACTATGAGTTGGAAACAACTCGACGGCACTTAACAACAACAACAACAATTTCTTGTAGGAATATTGAGGAGGCTAAATTTGCTTCTGCTCCTATGGCCTTTGCATTTATGCTCCCTTGGCCAAAGACATTCTTCCTCTAGTTCTTTGTATAGTTTGCCCCTTTTTATTCTTTATGTATTCAAAAATATATATTTTTATATCTCCTCAGGGAGACCTTCTCAGCCACCCAATCTAAACTAGCCATTCTCTCTATCTATGTCAACTGGTCTCCCTCACACTGTACAGCTTCTGAGTGATGTTTTCTGATACAGAGTTAGTTCTCATCATTTGTGGATTTATATTTTCAAATTTGCCAACTTGCTAAAATATTTCTGTGACCCTGAAAATCTATATTCACAGAGTTTTTGTGGATGTTCACAGTAGACATGTAGGGAGTGAAGAACATTTTGAGGTTCCTGACAGACATGTTCCCTCCCAGTTAAGGCTGAGCAAAGTGGTGCTCTCTTTTCTTGTTTTAGCTTGGATACTGTAAAAATAATAATTCTAATTTTTGTGCATTTTGTTGGAGTTTCCCCTGCTTAAAATGACTCTCAACTGTCTAGTGTTTCAAAATTCAAGAATGTTTATGAAGAAAGCATGTGTTATATATGCTTTATGAGGTATAGTGTTGTTCACTGTGAGTTCAACATTAATGAGTCCACAGCGTATTTTAAATAAGATGTCTTTAAATAGAAACACACATAAAAGACATTTATTAAAAAATATATATATCAAATTTTTTGTTATAATCAAACAATAATCTCTAATGATTAAAGGTCTAGTAAAATAAAGGAGTATTCTTGTTTGAATTTACATGTACATGTTTATACATATATAATGAAAGACACTTAGTCTTTCAGATTTTCAGATTTTAAATAACATTTTCTCACTTTGATCTAAATGTGTACTTAGGGTTATCTTTGTAAATTCACATTTCAAAAGGATGTTTTCCAGTCATTTTGTGCCAGCATTATGAGAAAGTATTAGAGCCATTGCTTGATGAAAAATGAGTGGTTTAGTTGTCATTCATTAAGTAATATTAAAAAAAAAATGTATTTGCATTAGAACTGCATAAATGATAGTATAGAAATCCTAGCTATAATTCTTACATGAGTAAAGAACAAACCATATGTTATGTTCCTAAGTGTATTAAATACACACAAATGAGTCTCAATTACATAGGAAGATGTCTAAATTATAACCTTTAAATTATGAATAGAGTGCTGATCAGAATTTTAAAAAGAAATCCCAGAAATATTCATGTGCTGCAATATCTTTAGTATTCCAGGGTAAGCAAGCAACAATCAGTTTGCCATGTGGTCATTATATTTGAAAGGCCACCTGCCAGTTAATTCCCATTAACCCTCTATAGGTTATCAGATGAACATAAATTAATACAGTTAGGAGATTGTCAATAAGAACTGTGTTTCCTACTCGACTGTGGAATAGGTCAGATGGCAACACTTATATCAATACAGCCATTCAGGTCCAAACTCATAACATGCAACTTACAAACCATTGTCCCCCAAGTGATGATCTCACATGGCTAAGCAGCATGACAATGATTGAGTGTCAATTAGTACAGTCCAAAGGCAACCATTCCAAGTTGTTAAGGACTATTAAAACAAAACATGTGTTCCCAATTCCCTTTAATACCCAGTTGGCAGCCAGTCACTGGCAAAATATGCTACACAAGGCAAATTGTTAACATGCCTTCCTGAAAGGTAACAGACAAATGTCAAAAGAGCTGGTCTAGAATGAGAGCTTTTTTTTTGTTGTTTTTAACTCTTAAAAGGACTGGAAATATATGCAAACAAAATATCGTGACCATCATGACAACAACCAACTTTCAAATAACAAGAATGAATTAAGGTTTGTCTCCTGAAAACCTAACTTGTACCACATTGCATCAAATATTATAAATATTTTAACCTTACATATATTGGTATTGTTGTTAGATTCCATTGAGTCAGATCCAACTCACAGAAACCCTATGTGCAACAGATTGAAATGCTGCTGTACTTCCCCCATCCTCAAATCATTTTTATATTGAACAAATGTGTTAATCCATTTTGCTGAGGGTCTTTGTCTTTTTTGCTGCTCCTCTGCTGTACCAACCGTGATATCCTTCCCTAGGTATAACTTGTACAAAGTACCTAAGACAAATTCTTGCAATCCTTGCTATTAAGGAACATCCTAGCTATAATTCTCCTGTGATAGATTTATTTATTTTTCTGTCGATCCATGGTATATTTGATATTCTTTATCGATACCATATATATTACATACATAAAACCAAGAAATTGTCTGACATTGAGTTGTTTCCAACTCATAGTGACTTTATTATAAGAAAGAAGAGCACAACTGTCCCATAGGGTTCCCAAGTCTATAACTCTTTACAGAAGTATTGCTTCCTAGGCGGGGCAAGATGGCGGACTAGGCAGAAGGATTGCACAGACCCTCTTCAACAAAGAAAAGGGAAACCAATTAACACAGACACAGAAGATAAT
>NW_006921835.1:1630854-1632739 GCF_000298275.1 Orycteropus afer afer
AAAAAAGAAGTATTGCTTCCTCTTTCTCTCATGGAGTAGCTGGTGGGTTTGAACCTCTGAGTTTTGATTTGACAGTCAATTGCTTAATCATTACAATGCCAGTGCTCCTCATTTATTATATTAGACCATATATTAGCCCTGGTGGCACAGTGGTTAAGCACTAGTCTACAAACTGAAAGGTCAGAGGTTTGAACCTATCAGCATCTCCATGGGACAAAGATGTGGTAATCTGCTTCTGTAAAGAGTTACAGTCTTGAAGAATCTAAGAGCAATTCTACTCTGTCCTATAGAGTCACTATGCATTGAAATTGATTGATCAGAAGTGTGTTTGCTTTGATATTGTATTATATAATATAGAGGTATTTAATGTGTCATAAATCTCTTTGCATTTTCTTAGTGTATTTTGTATTCCTTCTAAGGTGAGAACAAAGAATTACTTTAACATTGCATTATTTATAAAAAGATTGGTTTTAAAGAATTAAATAATGATGATCAGATCAATTCAATTTAAACACTCAGAAAATACCACCCATTTTCAAGGTTATTGAGAAATAGGAACTCTACTACTATGCTCATTTGCTCATGTTGTCAGAAGGGACCATTCCCTGGGGAAGGATGTCATGCTTTATAAGGTAGAGGGTCAATGAAAGAGGGTAGGCCCTCAATGAGATGGACTGACACAGTGACTTCAGCAATGAGCTCAAGTATAGCAAGGATCATGGAGCTGGTGTGGGCCCGGACACTGTTTCATTCTGCTGTGCATAGGGTTGGTATGTGTTGGAGCCGATTTGATGACACCTAACAAAAACACTACTACACTAGTGGTGAAATGAATAACTACATCCACTACAGCCACTAGGGTAGTGGCTTAGTGCTATAAGTAAAGCTGAAGACACATAAACACTATAATTTAATAACAACACTCCTACATATATACCATAGACTAAAGTGTGCACATAATAACTAGGAGACAGGTCAAAATTTTTCAGATCAGGATTGTTAATAAGAGTCAAAAATTGATACTAATCTGAAAGGATAAATGCAACATAGTACATAAATTAATTATATTACATTCATGTAACACACATATTTATATAATACAACAATGGGATATGTCAGCTATAATTACTTAGACCAATATGATTTCCACTTCCAGGTATCATAGAATAATTGGTATGTAGAGTAATCTAGATTATTTACCCAAAATAACCACAAATATATGATTTAACTTAGACATTAGAAAACAAGTAGCTAATATTATTATCACAGAAAAGATGGAAACTCATGAGCCCTACAACAGCCCAACTGTGAGCCAATGGACAATCCTTGATTCCAGCACAGCATCCAATTAGAATGCAAAAGTTCTAATGAGCTGGGAAGGCTATGTTCTGGGGAGTTCAAATTTCTGGAAGATATAATGCAAGGATCTAGAGAAAAAGTCTCATAAGGAAAGAGGCTATAAATCTGAGTGGGGGTGTCCTGCAAATCTGTGGCTGATGTCTAGCTTATGCTTACTAGAAAGGGTTGATAAAATATCTGAAAGAAACAGATGCTGGAAGTCAAGCAGTGCTGTTGCAGGTAAGACTTACCCTTAGTAAAGACACTCATTAACAATTTGCTTGAAACATTCTTTGATTCTAGTTGAAGAACTAGAAAGGCTTCAACATGATAGTCAAGACCACAATCAAAAGAAAATCTTATTTTAGGCCCACCCTAACAATATCTAAAACCAAACCCTGACAACTTTCTAAGGAGAGAAAAGATTTCATGGTTGAAATTATAAGACCTTGTAAAACACCTTATATATTTATATAATTTTTGTTTCTTTACTTCTTAAATTTTTTTTTTCTTGTAAGCAGATCAGTTACTATGTGATCACCTTGTA
>NW_006921835.1:1632883-1634704 GCF_000298275.1 Orycteropus afer afer
CTGTGATAATAATATTAGCTACTTGTTTTCCAATGTCTAAGTTAAATCATATATTTGTGGTTATTGTGGGAAAGTAATATATATATATAATATATTTATCAGCCTTGAAAAAAGAATAAAACCAAGTCTCTATATGTACAAGGTGATCACATAGTAACTGATCTGCTTACAAGAAAAAAAATTTAAGAAGTAAAGAAACAAAAATTATTTACAATGAATCAACAATAACTGTGCAGAGTAAAAATCACTGGTCATGAAAAAAAAATTGAAATAATGAAACAAAACAGAAATGAATTAATCACAGATAAGAAAGAAGTTAATAGAAATCAGCCCATAGATAGTCATGATACTGGATTTAGCAGCCAAAAACTTTAAGGAAGCTACAGAGACATGTCCAAATAATTAATAGCAATAAACCAAAAGAAAATATTGCCTTCATGAGTTAACATATATGGGGATCTCCACAGAAAAAAGGAAACTATTAAAATAATATAAGGAAAATTTTAGAATGTAAATGTAAAATAAAATTACACTATATTGGCTTACCAGGAGCTCTGTTGCTGTAGTGCCTAAGACATTTGACTGCTAACCAGAAGCCTGGTGGTTCAAACCCACCAGCCACTCCTCAGAAGGAAGGGTGGGCAATCTACTTCGGCAGTGATATCACCTCAGAAACCCAAGGAGGGGTCGCTATGAGTCAGATCCAACTAGACAGCAGTGTGTTGTGCTGAGTTTATATAGGCTTACCAGCCAATTATAGATAATATAGAAAAGAGTCAGTGAACAAGAAAATGGATCAGTAGTAATAATCTATTCTGAATAACAGAGAATAAAGGAGATTATAGAAGACATGTGAAAGAGTATCAAACAATCTAACATGCCTATAATAGGTACCCAGGAAGGATAAGAGAGTGAGATTGGAGTCACACACACACACACACACAAAGAGAGAGAGAGAAGAAAAAGGGAAAAAATATACTAGAAGCAAAGTCTTCCAACTTGATGAAAAACATTGATTTTCAACTTGAAGAAGTTTAAATAACTCCAGCAGACAAGTTTCTCTCCTGGAACATGGACAGGTATCTGAGATTCAGCTGGTCCCTGACCCCAGCAAAGCTCTCTGAGAGACAATGAGAAGATCAGCTGTGCCCGTTCCTTTACTGGTGACTTTTGACTTTATAAATTCCCCATAAAATCTCTTTGTTGATATTTTCATGTGCATGTGAGAAAGAGTTTGGAAATTAAATGGGACATACCTGGCATGAAAAGTCAAGATCCAGAAGAGATTTACTTTGCATGCTATAACCACCCAGCATACATCTAATTTTGATTTGTATAGGGCAAAGGAAAATTAGCTAGTCCGAATGGACAATAAATACCAGGTTTGAGTATTATTAAGAAAACCAAGGTTCTTGCCCTGAAATTGCTCACAATCCAGTTGAAGAAAAAAGGTAAAAGTATGTTACATGTCCAGCCACTCCTCGGAAAGAAGGTTGGGCAATATACTTCCACAGGGATACTGCTTCAGAAACCAAAGGAGGGATTGCTATGAGTCAGGTTTGACTCAATGGCACATAACAACAACAACAATGTTCATGTATACTATAGAAGTCCTCAAAACTTTGTTTGGAAAGGAGAAGAATGTGAAGAAAAAAGGAGGAAAAGAGGAAAGTAAAAAAGAACAACTGAAATAACTCATAAATGTATTGTCTATAAACTATTTTTTTTATTGTGATTTGGATG
Organism: Orycteropus afer afer; assembly: GCF_000298275.1. Taxonomy (NCBI): domain Eukaryota; kingdom Metazoa; phylum Chordata; class Mammalia; order Tubulidentata; family Orycteropodidae; genus Orycteropus; species Orycteropus afer. The sequence goes on from NW_006921835.1 coordinate 1,634,627, forward strand.
AAAATTTACAGACCAAATTCACTTTACATACAGCAGTTCACATACACTTTGTCTCATGACATTGATCACAGTTTACCA
>NW_006921835.1:1635515-1637041 GCF_000298275.1 Orycteropus afer afer
GTCGAGTCAGCCCTGACTCATAGCGACCCCTCCTTGGGTTTCCGAGGCAGTATCACTACGGAAGTAGGATTGCCCAACCTTCCTTCCGAGGAGTGGGTATAGACATACCTAATAGTTCAGCTTGTCCACCCATCTATCGACCCATATACCCATGTTTGCCTTCACTGACAACGCCATACTATATGTGCAAAAGGGTCCATCTTTGTTGTCTATACCTTCCACATACCTCTCTATGTCTTTCTCTTCCTCAATGCCACCATATTGATCACTCACATTTGGTACCTTGCCCTTCTCTTAACCCAAATCAATACTTATATCTATCTATCTAACAGTGTTCTCTCTCCTCCCTCCAACTCCTGGTAACCAACAAAGAAAATGTCCTTCCATAGATAAACCTTTCCTTGACTTTTACAATAACGGACTAATATAGTACCTGTCCTTTTGTGATTGACTTCTTTCATTCAGCATAATGTCCTGCAAGTTCATCCATGTTATGCAGTGTTTTGCAGATTCAACATCGTTCTTTAGGGTTGAGTAGCATTCCATTGTGTTTATGTACCATAGTATGGTTATCCATTCCTCAGTTGATGAACACCTAGGTTTTTTCCATCTTTCGGCTATTGTAAATAGTGCTGCAATGAACATGGGTGTGAACATGACTGATCTTGTCATGGCTATCACTTCTTTAGGATATATATCTAGTAATGGAACAGCTGGGTCAAATGGTATTTGTAGTTCCAACTTTTGAAGAAATCGTCATATTGCTTTCCACAATGGTTGTACCATTTCACAGTCCCACCAGCAGTGTATGAGAGTCCCAATCTCCACATTCTCACCAGCATTTGTTATTTTCTGTCTCATTGAACTTTGCTACTAGTGCTGGAGCAAGATGGTATCTCATTGTTGTTTTGATTTGAATATCTTTAATAGCTAATGATAGTGAGCATTTCTTCATATGTTTGTTGGCTGCTTGTATATCCTCCTTGGTGAAGTGTCTATTCATGTCTTCTGCCCATTTTTTAATTGGATTTTTTGTCTTTTTGTTATTGGTGTGTTGGAGTTTTCTATAAATTCTAGAGATAAACCCCTTGTCAGATATGTCATTACCAAATATTTTTTCCCAATCTGTATGCTCTCTTTTGACTCTTTTGGAGAAGTCTTTGTAAGCACATAAAAATTTAATTTTAGAAGGTCCCAATTATCTGGTTTCCCTTCTGCTGTTTGTGCATTTTGAGTTATGCTTGAAAGTCTATTTATGCCATATATTAGGGCCCCTAAATTTGCCCCTAATTTTTCCTTGAGGAACTGTATACTTTTAAGTTTCACATTTAAGTCTTTGATCCATCTGGAGTTCATTTTTGTGTATGGTGTGACGTACAGATCTTGTTTCATTATTCGCAAATGGATCTCCACTTTTGCCAGCACCATTTGTTAAACAAACATTCTCTTCCTCATTTAATGGATTTTGGGCTTTTGTCAAAGATCAGCTGACTATAGGTCGATGGATCTATTTCTGGGTTCTCAAT
>NW_006921835.1:1638370-1640495 GCF_000298275.1 Orycteropus afer afer
AGAACAGAATAATGAAGTAAAAAGTGGGAAAAATGCAAAAAGCAAAACAAGGAATGGAGATAACCACAAGAACAAAGAGGAAAAGAAAAAGAAATAATTTAAATTAAAAACAAAAACAGTAAAACAACTGGGAACAGGAGAAAAAGGAAAAAAGCTGTAAACTAGGACCTGGAAAGGAAAGAATAAAGAATAATAGTAAAAAGTACAAAAGCATCAATAATAATAGTAGTTTAAAAACAGACAAATACAAGCAAACTAAACCCCAGAAAAAAGAAAAAAATTAGTGAAGGACAGTGCAGGACACCCAGTCTCCGTCCGAGCACACAGACCGGGATGGAGTTCCTGTGGACCCAGAAGGTGAGTGGGAGTGGGGGATGGCTGCACCTTCATTCACCAAGCAGGTGTGGGGTAAGAGATTAACAAGAGGAATGTCGCATCTTTTCAGTCATGCAGGTCCAGAGTGTCCTTGGGGTTACTGGCAAGCAGAACCTGTTTTTAAGGCCCTGGAATCTGGTAGAGTGCTGTCTCTTTAAATATCCAAAATGGTCAAGCCACATGTAAACATTCAAAATGGCACCACCCTCTGGACCGGGAAAAGTCCACAGCTCAGCCCGTCTTCCTCTTCACCGCTGCTTCCCCTTTTGTTCCACAGCCACCAGAGCTGTCCTCCATGCACTATCTGGCTAGCAGGGCTGATTTTTAGGTTAATTTTTAGGTCCTACCATCACTCAGGAATCTCCAAGCTGTCTGTGCTGTGCCATCAGGATCGCTCAGGATCACTGCCAGACCGCAGCTCCGTATGTCTCCTTTTCTGGTATCTTCATGCAAATTCTTCTGCTACTTGGGGTTTAGTCCACTTCTATATCCTTCTCTTCGAGGCTCAGGGGTCCAGGATTATCTTCTATGTCTGTGTTAATTGTTTCCCCCTTTCTTTTTCGAAGAGGGTCTATGCTGTCTTTGTGCCTATTCCTCCATCTTGGAATGAATCTGTAAATTATTTCTTAGAACACAACCATGGCAAAAGTGATAGCAATTTTTGAAAAGCAATCAAGGAAGACCTTTAAGAAGATGGGTTTAGGTTTAAGTCAGAGTTAACAAACTATGGCCTGTGGGACAAATCTAGCCCATGCCTGGTTTTGTCAATAAAATTTTATTAAACACAGCCATACTGTATTATTTATGGCTGTTTTCCTGTTCCTTTTTCACCTATCCTGTATGATAAGGTGGTTCTGACTCTTGCTAAGGGCCTGTGAGGACACAGGTATGAGTTATAAGACCAAGCTGGCAGGAGAAGACAGTAGTGTAGACTGGCCAACATTGGACTGGTCCTGATTCCAGACTCCAGCATCCAGAGAGTCCAAATGCATGTAACTTTCTCCTCTCATATTTGTCTAATCTATTCTTAAGAATTCAGAATAAACTTCACCTAGTCAAACATGCCTGAAAAGCTGGGTGTTCATTGTTAGTTATAACCAAGTCCATTCTGATTCACAGAGATACACTTGTACAACACAACAAAACACTTCCCTGTCATGCACAATCCTTAGAATTTTTCTGTTTGAGCCCATTGTTTCAACCAGTGTGTCAGTTGATCTTGTTGAGGGTCTTTCTCTTTTTCTCTGACCCTCTACTTTACCAAGCATGATTTCCTTCTTCAGGGACTGCATGTTTGTAATTAAATGCCCAAAGTAGGTAAATGCATAAGATGCTCCTCCATTTTAAGGAGCATTTTTGCTCTACCTCTTGCAATATTTTTTGTTCTTCTGGCAGTCTACTGTATATTCATTATTTTTTTCTCAACACCATTATTCAAATGTGCCAGTTCTTCAATATTGCTTATTCATTTTCTAGTTCCTGTGTCTATGTATTGTTGTTAGGTGCAGTCAAGTCAACTCCAGCTCATTATAACCTTATGTTCAACAGAAGGAAACACTGCCTGGTCCTGTGCCAACCTTACAATCCTTACTATATTTGAACCCATCATTGCAACCACTTTGTCAATCCATCTTCTTGAGCACCTTCTCCTTTTTCATTGACCCTCCACTTTACCAAGCATGATATCCTTCTCCAGAGAATGGTCCCTTCTGACAACATGACCAAAATAGGTGAGACAAAGTCTGGCCAT
>NW_006921835.1:1641230-1643534 GCF_000298275.1 Orycteropus afer afer
CAATGTTATTTACAATTTGTTATGATCTACACAATTGAATGTTTCTGCATAGTCAATAAAACACAAGTAAACATCTTTCTGGTATTCTTTGCTTTCAGCAAAGATCTTTCTTTCATCAGCAATGATATCCCTTGTTCCATGTCCTTTTCTGAATCCAGCTTGCATTTCTGAAAGTTCTCTTTCAATAGTGCTGCAACCATTTTTTAATTATCTTCAGCAAGATTGCACTTGTGATATAGTTTGATAATTTCCACATTATGTGGGATCGCCTATCTTTGGAATGACTACAAATATGAGTCTCTTGGATATCTTCCAGTCAATTGGCCAGGGATGTATTCCAAATATCTTGGCATGATGAGTGATTGCCTCCAGCACAGCAACCATTTGTTGAAACATCTCAAAGGGTATTCCAACAATTCGTGAAGCCTTGGTTTTTGCCAATTTCTTCAGTGTAGCTCTGACTTCTCCTTCAATATTATTGGTTCTTGATCATATGTCACCTCCTGAAATGGATGAATATCAACTAATTCATTTTGGTGCAGTGGACTTTGTATATTCCTTCCATCTTCTGTGTCCTGCAACAGTCAATATTTTGTCCATAGAATCTTTCAATATTGAAACTCAAGGCTTGACTTTTTTTTTTCAGTTCTTTCAGCTTTAGAAATGTCTAGAGTGTTCTTCCCTTATGGTTTTCTAAATCCAGGATTTTACACATTTCCTTATAATAATATACTTTGTCTTCTGGAGCTAGTCTTTGAAATCTTCTGTTCATCTCTTTTATTTTGTCATTTCTTCCATTTGCTTTAGTTTCTGTCCATTCAAGACCAAGTTTCTGAGTCTCTTCTGATATCCATTTTGCTCTTTCTTTCCTGTCTTTTTAATGACCATTTGCTTTCTTCATGGATGATGTTATTGATGCCATCCTACAGTTCCTCTGGTTTTTGGTCACTAATGTTCAATGCATGAAATCTATTCTTTAGATAGTCTTTAAATTAAAGAGGTTTTAATCAAAATCATTTTTTGGCTCTAGTAGACTTTTTTTTTTTTTAATTGTCTTTAGCTTCAACTTGAACTTGTACATGAGCAGTTGATGATCTGTTTCACAGTCAGCCTATGGCCTTACTTTGCCTGAAAATCACCATCTCTGTCTACATCTCTTTCCACAGATACAGTCATTCTGATCCTGTTTACTCCATCTGACAAAGTCCACATGTGTAACTGCCATTTATTTTGCTGAAAATAAAGGTATTTGCAATGAATAAGTCTCTAAAAAACATGAAAACTCACTGCCATTGTGTCAGTTCTGACTCATAGCAACCCTTCCTTGGGTTTCCAAGTTGGTATCTCTATGAAAGTAGATTGCCTAGTCTTCCTTCTGTGAAGCAGCTGGTGGGATTGAACCTCCAGTCTTCTGACTAGGAGTGAAATGCCTTAGGCACTACACCACCAGAGCTCCCAAATGAGTCATTGGTCTTTCAAAATTCTATCATGAAATCTCCTGCATCATTTCTATCACCAAGGTCATATTTTCCAAATACTTGTGACTCTTCTTTGTTTCCAACTTTAGAATTTCGATCACCAGTACTAATCAACCATCTTGATGGCATGTTTGGTTGATTTCAGACTGCAGAAATTGTTAAAAGTGCTCAATATCCTCATCTTTGGTTTTGGTGGTTGGTGCATAAATCTGAATAATAGTAGTATTAACTAGTCTTCCTTGTAAGCAAATGGATATTATCCTATCACTGACAGCATGGTACTTCAGGATAGACCTTGAGACATTCTTTGTGATGATGAATGCCATGCCATTCCTTTTCAATTTGTCATTCCAGCATAGTAGATCATATGGTTGTCTGATTCAGAATGGCCTAAACCAGTCCATTTCAGCTCCCTAAAACCTAGGATATCAATCTCTACTTGTTCCATTTCATTTTTGACAACTTCTAATTTTTCTAGATTCATATTTCATATGTTCCGTGTTCCAATTTTTTTTTTTTTAGGATTTGGGTGGAGATTTACAGAGTAAATTCACTTTTCATACAGAAGTTCACATATACTTTGTCTCATGTCATTGACGAAAATTTACAATGCAGCAGCTCCCCTCCCACTTCCTCCCCATAGTTACCTCCTCTCAGTGTTCATCGCTTTATACACTTCTGCACCCTGAGCTATCTCCCTGTGCATAAGCAGCCCTTCCTTCTCCCATGATTGTTCTCTCCAGGCCGTGTGTCTACTTGAGGTAAATGTTTAACTCACATGCCTGTACATTGTTTGGCTGGAAACCACAGTTGTGGGTTGAATTCC
>NW_006921835.1:1650929-1652344 GCF_000298275.1 Orycteropus afer afer
TTCTCCGTTTGTTCCCCAGCCACCGTGCACAGTCCGTGCAGTCCCCCTGGCTGCCAGGGTGATTTTTAGGTTAATTCTTCCGTCCTACCACCACAGGAATCAGCGAGAGCACTGTCTCTTTGAAAATAGTCAAGCCGCTTTTTAAACCTACAAAATGGCATTGCTCTCCAGACCGGCAAAAGTCCACAGCTCAGCCCACCCTTCTCCTCACCTTCTCTGCTTATTCCCCAGCCACTGTGCACAGTCCGCACAGTCCCTGGCTGGCAGGGTGATTTTTAGGTTAATTCTTAGGTCCTACCACCAGTCGGGTATCTCGAGCCACCTGTACTGTCAGGGTCACTCAGTTCGATGTCAGACCACAACTCTGTAGGTCTCCTTTTTTTGGTATTTTCAGGCAAATTCTTCTGCTAGTTGGGGTTTAATCCAATTCTGCATCCTTTCCTTCAAGGCTCAGGGGTCCAAGATTATCTTCTGTGTCTGTGTTAATTGGTTTCCCTTTTCTTTGTTGAAGAGGGTCTGTTCAATCCTTCTGCCTAGTCCGCCATCTTGCCTCACCGCTTTTTAACATTTTAAAGATGTCTTTTGTAGAATATTTGCCCAGGGAAATGTTATGTCTGGTTTGTTGACTACTGCTGTTTCCATGTGTATTGATTGTGGATTGAAGTAAAATGAATTCATTGAAAACTTTAATATTTTCTGTTCATTAGGATTTTGCTTACTGATCCAGTTGTGAAGATTTTTGTTTGTTTGTTTGTTTCTTTTCTTATGTTGAGGTGTAATCCATACTGAAGGCTGTACCCTTTGATCTTCATCATGATCTGCTTCATGTCTTCTTCACTTTCAGCAAGCAAGGTTGTATCATCTGCATATCACAGATTGTTAATGAGTCTTCCTGCTGCATTTTTCTTCATACAATCCATTTTCTCAGGTTATTTGTTCAACATAGAGATTGAATAAATATGGTGAAAGAATACAACCCTGAAGCATACTTTTTCAGATTTTAAACCACACAGAATTCCTTTATTCTGTTTGAACAACTGTCCTTTTGCCAATGTAAAAGGAACACAAGAACACAATTAAGTGTGGAATTCCCATTCTTCACAATGTAATCCACAATTTGTTATGAAACACAGCAATGATGTTCCTTGTTCCACATCATCTCTTGAATTCAGATTGAATTTTTGGCAGTTTGCTGTCCATGTACTACTGCAACTGTTTTTGAAATATCTTCAGCAAACCTTTACTTGCCTGTGATATCAGTTATATCATTGGATAATTTCCTCATTCTATTGGATTGCCTTTCTTTGGAGTGAGCACAAATATGGGTGTCATCCAGTCGATTGTCCAAGTTTCTGTCTTCTAAATTTCTTAGCATAGATGATTAAGCTCTTCCAGCATTGCATCTTTTGTTGAAA
>NW_006921835.1:1652767-1659604 GCF_000298275.1 Orycteropus afer afer
TTTTTTTTTTTTTTTTTTTTCTTAACTTTTTCATCTCTTCCTTTTGCTTTATCTACTCTACTTTCAATAGCAAGTCTCATAGTCTCTTCTCACATTCATTTTAGACTTTTCTCTCTCTCCTGTATTTTTAATGAATTTTTGCTGTTTTATGTAGGATGTCCATGATGTCATCTCACAACTTGCCTGGTCTTCAATCATTAGTGTTCAATGAGTCATTTATATTTTTGAGATAATCTCTAAATTCAGATAGTATATACTCAAAATCATACTATGGTTGTCTTGGACTTGTTTTTTTTTATTTTCTTCAGCTTCAACTTTAACTTCATATTAGCAATTGACAATTTGTCCTAAAATTGGCCCCTGGATTTGTTCTGACTGATGATATTGACCCTCTACATTGCCTCTTTCCAAAGATGTAGTCAATTTGATTCCTGTGTATTCCATCTGGTGAGGTCCACATGTATAGTAGCTCTTTATATTGTTGAGAAAAGGTATTTTCAATGAGTAAGTTATTAGTTTTGCATAATACTATCAAGGGACCTCTGGTCTCATTTCTATAATCTAGGCCATATTTGCCAACTGTTAATCATTCTTTGTTTCCACCTTTTGCATTAAAATCACTAGTAATTATTAATGCATCTTGATGTCATGTTTGATCAATTTCAGACTGCTAAAGTTAGTTAAAAAAAAAACTTCATTTTCTTCATTTATGGCATTAGTTGTTGGTGCTTAAATTTTAATAAAAGTACAGAATTTTACTTCAGCATAGATATTGAATTGCTCTTTTTAGTGATGAATGCAGCAACACCATTTTTCTTCAATTTGCCATGCTGAACATAGTAGACCATATAAATTACTAATTTTAAATGGCCAGTAACAGTCCATTTCAGAACACTAATGCCTAGGATATCCATCTTTATGTGTTGGATTTCATTTTTGATGACTTCCAATATTCCTAGATTTATGCTCTGTATATTCCATATTCTGATTATTAATGATTATTTACAACTGTTTCTTCTTATGTTGAGTTTTGCCATATCAGCAAATGAAGGATCAGAACGCTTTACTATATTCATGTCATTATGGTCAACTCTACTTTAAGGAGGTAGCTCTTCCACAGTCATATTTTGAGTGCCTTCCAACATGAAGGGCCATCTTCCATCACTACATCAAAGAGTGTTCCTCTGTTATTCACAAGGTTTTCACTGGCCAATCCTCCTAGTCTGTCTTAGCCTGGAAGCTCCACTAAAGCCTACTCATCATGGGTGGTCCTGCTGGTATATGAAATATTGGTGGCATACCTTCCAGCATCACAGTAACTCTTGAACCACCGTACTACTGCAAACTGACAGAAGAATGATAGAAAAATTGGATTAGAAGACTATATCATAGTTATTGGCATAATGCTACCTGCTGTAACAAAAACAACAACAATAACAAAAAGAAAATGTGGAAAAAAAAATCCAAAAATTAAACAAAAACAAAAAACCTGTCTTGCCCATAAAAAATTTTGCAATTGCAACAGAGACTCTCTGAAATTTAGTGTCTAAAATATTACTCTCTGTCCCTTTCCAGTAAGTTTTCTAATTTCTGTCCTAAGTTCTCCAAAATGGGAGAGACACAAAGTAGGAAAGACACAGAGGGATATCTGCAACTAAGTGAAGGAAAGTAAATGGGAAAGTCTTATAGTTTATGGAAGAAAAACAGTTGGAGTTGGGAAACATTAAGAAATGACTTTGAAGAAACAAGAGAAAAAAAAAAAAGGAAGAGGTGATAGAGAACCTTAAAAGTTAGAAAACAAAAATCAGTTTGATAAACTTGCAGAGCAGGTTTCTATTTTTTACACTTAATAAGCCTAGTGAAGTCTGTTAATGAAACTTAATTTCAAGTGCTAGACAAAACTAAACTATTACATATAGTAACACTCATATTCTAATTTTTTCATAAATCAGCAACTAAAAAACACATGACCTTTTCCATTTTTTTTCATAATTTTTCCCTTTCAGTTATAAAATAAGATAAATTACTAGTCTATGTGCTGAAGGCCTAAACATAGTTAAAGCAGGCCATATTAAGTGCATGCTGTAAATATAAAATAATTTTACATATTCTAATACTTTGTCTTAGTGATTTGTGGATTTATTTTCATTGCAAACTACAGTCATATGAAAAATAATATTTCATCTATTCTGAAATAGAATATATGTTCTCATAAGTTCTTAAGTCCTTCATTAATTGAGAAGACATTATGGAGGAAAGAATTAAAATTTAAATAAAGGTCAATAGAAGCTTTATTGAATAATCTCAATATTGGAGAATCTGACAAATTATTTTTCAGTTATTTCTATGCCACAGAAGTTCTATTTAGGGTATGCGTGTACGAAACAGGGGAAAAAATACATTTTTCTTGACTACTTGGGAGATGGGAGCTCTGGTAGCATAGTGCCTAAGGCACTTGACTGCTCACCAGAAGGCTGGTGGTTCAAACCTACCAGCCACTCTCATCGGTAGGAAGGTTGGACAACCCTACTTCCATAGTGATACTGCCTCGGAAACCCAAGGAGGGGTCGCTATGAGTCTGGACCGACTCGATGGCAAACAACAACAACAACAACTTGGGAGATAAAATATTTGAAGTGTTACACTTAATACTGGAATCTAATCATTCATACTTACTCAATTGTTCCATTTTCAGCGCTTCAACTCATGACTATTAGTTCCCAGATAACTATCTTAATCATAGACAGAGATTAAATAGACAGTCCTCACAGTTTGACTTCTACCAATAAATTTTACCTAAAAGTCTGATTTTTTGGTTTTATCTGAGAGTTTAATCTTCTAATGCCAAATTGAGAACTTAAAACTTAAAATTTATTGTTATTTTCTAGTAATTATAACCAACTAACCAACCAATCCACTGCCATCAAGTTGATTCCAACTCATAGCAACACCCATTGGTTTTCTGAGGTGGTAAATACTTACAGAAGTAGATTGCCCAGTCTTCCTTCCATTGAGCAGCTTGGAGCTTGAACCTCCAACCTTCTGGTTAGCAGTCAAAATGCCTGAGGCACTTGGCCAACAGAGCTCCTTTTCAGTAGCTATACTAGTAGACTATCAATAGTTATTTTCTTATGAGCAAATCAAGTACATATATATTTCTGGAGTTCTGAAAAATAACTTAAATATATTTTGGCAAATATTTGGCTGTAGACCTGAGCCAACATGTTTCTAGACTAAATATTTTAAAGAAGAATATCATGAAGTATTGAAAACTAGTTTGACTTGTTCAATGGATACAAGAAGGGCATTTAAAGAAAACAACAAAATTATCTTTCTCTCTCTCTCTCTTTTTTTACCTCCTGAAGATTTTAATGAGCAATATTTACATATGTTAACCCTTTCTTTTAAATCATCATTCACCTCTTACTGATGTTTATATTTCTCTAAATTCTCTATAGTTAATGTACATTTTTTATCCTCTTTGTGTGCATTCTACAACTATGTTGTCATTTGAATAAAATGTTTTGCTAATGCCTGGAACATTTTTGTTGGAGTTGCACTGTTTATAATGTTCAACAAGGGGCCATGTATATTGTTATTAGGAAGTCTATTCCTCCCCCTTACTTCCATATGCAGGTGAAGAAACAACCTACAATGTGCTATTGAGATTCTGCTATATGCTCCTGCATCACCCAGTGATAGTTTCCAACATTACAAAGTTATGTGGAAATCCTGTGATAAGCTTCTCTAATTCATAGTCACTGACCTTTACCACCACCATCTTCCTCACTAACATTACCACCAGCAAAATCACAGCCACCACCACTATCACCATCATCATCACTTAAAAGTACCACCACCACAACCACAGCCATCATCACCACCATCAGCACCACACCGTCCCTAAGTAGGCAGCACATAATACCTCAGACTTTCCAGAAAGACTACTTTCCACAGCTAATTGAATTATTTTCATAGCCAGGTATCTATTTTCTGAAGAAACTAGGAAAATAAAAATTATTTGGAATTCTGGTAGAAAATATACACTTGCCATAAGGTGTTAAAGAAAAAAATAAATAAATATTTGATCAAAAGATGTAACTTTTTACATCAAAAGATGTAACTGGATAAAATTAGCTTAAAGAAATAATATCATTTTTGTTAAGTCTCAGTCTTTTGCAAAATATGCAGATCTACAAGTGAGTATTAGATTATATCCATTTTCAGTTCAAATACATTCTTTAAATTCAATTCATTTTGGGGATTCTACAGGAAATGACATAACAATTATTAGTTTAGGGCTAGGCCTCAATTTTCTGACTAAAAAGATAAAGAAAGTAGTGAAAATCAAAACTAAAAGTGAAAATCAATGTTCTACATTGAAGAGAAAAGTTTTGTTGCTTTTCTATTTTGCTACTAAAGTTGATAGATAATCATAAAAGGTGAGAAATAATGACATTTTATCAGATATTTTTTCTGATTTAGAATTCAACAAAAACAATCTTTCTGTCTCATAGAGTGGCACAATAATACGAACTTTTTGCCATGGTCAAGAACAGTCTTAGAAATCTACACTTATCCATAAAATGCCATAATATTTCAAGAAATTCTCAGATCTATATGGAAAAAAAAAAAATGTGACAGTGAATTCTGTGAAAATAAGGAATTATCTCAAATAAGCTATTCTCTATTTTAGAGAATACGGTGAGAGTGAGAGTTTAAGGGGGTATTGGAGAATATACTTACAGCTTTAGTTACATTTCAAAATACCTGAAGAAAAAAAAAATAACTTCTGCAATGATTATTATTGGAAAAACACAAAACTAGTGAAAAATCTAGTTTAGAAAATGAGAATAAAAAATATCTTGTCAGGAATCCCAGTAATATCATGTTCTTGTTTTTGTTAAGTGCCGTTCAAGACATGTCCAATTCATAGTGACCTTATGCACAGGAGAACAAATCACCACTTTGTTCTGTGCCAGCTCCATGACCCTTGCTATACTTGAGCCCATTGTTGTAGCCACTGTGAAAATCCATCTCGTTGAGAGCCTTCCCCTCTTTTGTCAACCCTCCACCTTACCAAGCAAGATATCCTTCTCTAGGGAATGGTCCCTTCTGACAATATGAGCAAAGTATGTGAGACAAAGTCTGGTCATTCTTCACTCCAAGGAGCACTCCAAATGCACTTCATCCAGGACAGATCTGTTAGTTCTTTTAGCAGTCCACAATACCCTCAGCATTCTTCATCAACACCACAGCTCAAAAGCATCAATTATTCTTTGGTCTTCCTTATTCATTGTCCAGCTCTCATGTGCATAAGAGGTAATTAAAAATATCATGGATTGTGTCAGGCTTACCTCAGTCCTCAAGGAGACATCCTTGCTCCTCAGCATTTGAAAGAGGTCCCTTGCAGCCAACTTGTCCAGTGCTATACATCACCTAATATCCTGACTGCTATCCATTGGCATCTATTGTAGAACCAAGCAATGTGAAGTCTTTGACAATTCAATCTTTTCTCCATCTACAGTGATGCTGCTGATAGGTCCACTTGTGAGAACTTGTGTTTTCCTTATATTGAGATGTAATCCATACTGCAGACTGTATTCTTCAATCTTCATCAGTAAGTGCCTCAAGTCATCCTCACTTTCAGCAAGCAAAGTTGAATCATCAGCATATCACAGGTTGTTAGATTCGTTCTCCAATCTTGATTCCACGTTCTTCTTCATATAGTCCAGGTTCTCAATTATTTGCTCAGTATACAGATTAAATAAGTATGGTGAAAGGATACAACCCTGACACACTCCCTTCTTTATTTTCAACCATGCGGTGTCCTCTTGTTCTGTTCAAATGACAGTCTCCTGGTCAATGTACAGGTTCCTCATGAGCACAATCAAGTGTTCTGGAATTCCCATTTTTCTCAATGTCATCCACAATTTGTTATGATCAACACAATCAATTGCCTTTGCATAGTCAATAAAACATATATAAACTTTTTTCTGGTATTCTTTGCTTTAAGCCAGGATCCATCTGACAGCAGCTATGATATCCTTTTTTTCACATCCTCTTCTGAATCCAGCTTGCATTTCTGGAAGTTCTCTGTGAATATACTGTGGCAAACGTTTTTGAACTATCTTCAGTAAGATCTTACTTGCATGTGATATTAATTATTTGTTCCATAATTTCTACATTCTGTGGTATCACCTTTCTTTGGAGTAAGTAAAAATATGGATCCCTTCCAGTCAGTTGGCCAGGTAGCTGTTTTCCAAATCTCTTGGCATACCTGAGTGAGTGCCTCCAATGGGGTATTCGTTTGTTGAAACATCTCAGTGGCCATTCTATCAATTCCCATAGCCTTGTACTTTGCCAATTCCTTCATTACAGCTTTGATGTCTTCCTTCAGTACCATTAGATCTTAATAATATGGCACTTCCTGAAATGGATAAAGATCTACCAGTTTTTTTGATATAGTGACTCTGTGTATTCCTTCTTTCTTCTTTTGATGTTTCAGGCATTATTTTCTAACTTCACATCTTCGCATATTTCATTATAGTAACTGGCTTTGTCTGTACGAGGTGTTCTTTGAAATCTTCTGTTCAGCTCTTTTATCTTGTCATTCCTTCAATTTGCTTTTACTACTTTCCACTCAAGGGTAAGCTTCAGAGTCTCTTCTGTCATCCATTTTGGTCTTTTCTTCTTTACTCATCTTTTTAGTGACCTCTTGCTTCTTCATGGATAATGTTCTTGATATCATCCTACAGTTCTTCTGGTTGTCGGTCATTGGTATTCAATGCATCAAATCTATGATGAATATCATACCTAGCATTAATCCATATATAT
>NW_006921835.1:1659704-1677270 GCF_000298275.1 Orycteropus afer afer
CCACTCCTCAGAAGGAGGGTTGGGGAATTCACTTCCATAGTGATACCACCTCAGAAACCCAAGGAAGGGTCACTATGAGTCGGATCCAACTCAAGTATGAATATACCTATGTATCTGCATCTTATGGGAGCTCTGGTGGTGTAGTGCCTAAAGCATTTGACTAGTGACCAGAAGGCTGGTGGTATAAATCCACCAGCCACTCCTCAGAAGGAAGATTGGGCAATCTACTTCTGTAGTGATACAGCCTCAGAAACCCAAAAAGGGGTCGCTGTGAGTCAGATCTGACTTGACAGCAGTGAATTTTTTTAATATCTCATGAAAATATATACATGAATGTTTATGAATATTTATAACAGTTTCATTTATACATTTCCAACTGAAAACAACCCACAATAACTTTGGTGACAGACAAATAAGTTGCAGTTGTTAGTTTTTGTCTAGTCAATTCTACAGTGACCCCATGTAGAATTGCCCCATAAAGTTTTTGAGACTGTGACCTTTTGGAAGAAGATTGCAAGGCCTGCCTTCCTCTAACCCCACAAGAGGAAGGCAGAACCACCATCAGTAGCCCAAGTCCTATTCCTGTGAGGCTAGACATGCTGCCTCACTCCAACCCTTTCACCAACCCAGACAGCAACCGTTCCTCCCAGCACCCACCATCTCTCTGTGGGTTCAATAATTAGCTGCAATGGCCACAAAGAATTCACATATTATGTAGTTAATCAGGGTAGCAACAGGCTATAATTCAAGTTCAGAAATACACTCAGTCTCTCCCAGCTGGCCATCTCACTGAGAAGTTGGCAGTCTTTCTCTCAGCAATGTGTGTCTCTCCTAGTAACATGCATTTCTCACATCTCTCTCTCAGCAGTGCATGTGTCTCCTGACTCTCTCTCAGCAAACACATTTTTCTCAGCAGTGTTTCAGCCAGCAGTGAGAAATTCTTTCTGCCTCTAGGAGGGTTCCTTTTGAGGCTGGCAGAGTAGCCAAACTAACCAATCCCAACATCAGAATTCCATATACCTGAGAGAAAGAGAGAACTTCCCAGAAGATTGCTTCACGCCACTTTCAATAGAAATACCCTAGGTGGATAAATTTATCAATCAGGAGCTACTCATTTGCTCATGGGAAATTTCACCATGGAGTTTACAAAGACTATGGCTAGAAAAGCCATATCATGTAATTTACTACACTGCACAACCCTTCAGCTAATAGTCGAGTATGTAGGTATTTGCACTACCCAAGAACTCTTCAGTTTGTGTTTCATAAATATGATAAGATACTACTCAGCAATAAAAAGGGACAAATGGTTGATATATGCATTAGGATGGATGAATCTTAAAGGCTTGTGTTTAGTGTAAGAATCCAGACACAAAAGGCTACAGATCAAAGTATTCCATTTATATGACATTCTGTAAATGACAAACTATTAGGAGCAGACATTAAATCAATGATTAGTTTAAGATATAATTTTGAGATTAAAAATATACCATTTTCCAGATTTCTAAGTCAATCTTGGCAAAATAAGTGAAGAATACTTTCTCTATAGAATAAACTAAAACACATATATATTTAGAAATAATGACCACTTCTTAACCACATGAAGGTAGATGACAGTACATTATATTTAATAAGGAATGATGATTTTGTATATGCAGGTGTAGTTATTTTATAGGTAAAGTAATAGTGCTAACTCCCAAATGACAGCCAAATATTTTTTCTAATTATGAGATACTTTTTAAAAAAGCATAAAGTATCAAACATACCTTATTGTCAATGAATATATCTTGAAGTGAAAGGATATATCATTGTGCCATGATGAGAAAATTAACATTGTGTTATTTCTACATTTTTTATATTCTCTAAAGGTCAAAACTACTGCATCATAAAAGTTGTAATGTCACAAAGCTTATAAGTAGTAAATGTGTTTTTATTTGTTTGTTTTATTCAAGTTACACACATATATTGCTGGAAATCTTAAGTTACTTAAACATGAAATGCCAAAATTGGGTTACATTTGTTGTAATCTTGACACTAGCCTTTTTTTTTTTTTCCTTTTCTTTTTATGTTTTGTTTCTAATATCTAATTAATTATCAATGATTATAATGATTCTAAAATGACTTCTGAAATTTGTTTGTCCATGCATCCACAACTGAAAGAGAATTAAATTCTCAATCCTTTTTGTGCTAAGACAGATAACAGAGATCCTAAATATTCAAATTTGTTTAGATTTATATCTTTCTTTGAAATATATCAGTCAAGAAAACCTTCCTGGACTTCCAGTAATATGGCAGACTAGGCAGACAAGCTGCACAAACCTTCTTCAACAAAGAAAAGAGAAACCAATTGACAGAGACACAGAAGATAATCCTGGAGCCTTAAGCTTTGAAATGAAATACACAGTATTGGATTAGGCACTGACTAGTGGAAAAACCTAAACAAAAACAGGACCTAAGACTAGGCTCCATTTGGCAAGGATAGCAGGAACATATGAGAGGCTGATAACTGGAAAGGAGACAAGTAGTGAGTGTATAAGTGCTGCCAACTAATGAACAGAGGAGCATAACACAGTATCCTGCCTATGCAGATAATATCCAAAGAAAACAAAAATCATGGACAAGTCACTACAACATACAATCACCAATTAAATATAAACAAAAAATTGTCACAATGCCTTGGAGACAACAGAGCATCACAGTCTACACAAAGAAGCAAGATAAATCAGGAGAAACAAGGGACCAGGATATAGACCCAAAGCACATCCCTGAGGAAGATGCAGAATTGGAACTCCCTGATAAGGAATTCAAAAGAATTATATTTAAGTACCTTCAACAAATTGAGAGACAGATCAAGGAAAACACTGACAAAATTGAGGAAATCATAAATAAAATCCTAGAACAATTTTGGAAGACAATAAAACAGATAACAAAATAAATGAAGAATTAGAAATGATACAAAATCAACGGACAGAAATCCAGAAGATTAATACTAAATTTTCAGAAATAGATAACACATTGAATGGGCAAAGGAGCAGAACTGAATCAATGAAAGACAGAATTAGGGAGATTGAAGGCAAATACCTCAATAATTCTTTGGTAAGGGATCAATCAGAAAAAAAGAGCAAAACAAAATGAAGAAAGGCTAAGGTTCATATGAGATACAATCAAAAGGAATAACCTATGTGTAATTGGAATTCCAGAACAGGAAGAGACAAAAAAAAAAAAAAAAACAGAAAAAAATGTCAAAGATTTTTTGAAGATAATTTTCCTGGTATGATGAAAGATGAGATTATATCCATTGAAGAAGTCCAATGAACCCCAAACAGGATAGACCCCAAAAGGAAATCACCAAGACATATCATCATCAAACTTATCAAAACCAAAGATAAAGAAAGAATTCTGAAAACTGCATGGGAAAAATGAAAAGTTACTTATGGGGGCAACAATAAGAATAAGGTCAGATTTCTCATCAGAAATCTTGCAGGCAAGAAGACAACAGAATGGTATATATAAAACTCTGAAAGAGAAAAATTTCCTATCAAGAATTATGTTGTTGTTGTTGTTATGTGCCGTCGAGTAGGCCCCGACTCATAGCAACCCCTCCTTGGGTTTCCGAGGCAGTATCGCTACGGAAGTAGGATAGCCCAACTTTCCTTCTGAGGAGTGGCCGGTGGGTTTGAACCTCCAGCCTTCTGGTAAGCAGTCAAGTGCGTTAGCCACTATGCTACCAGAGCGCCTTCAAGAATTATATATCCGGCAAAATTGTCCCTCAAATATGGTGGTGAAATTAAGATATTTCCAGATAAGCAGAAATTAAGGGAATTTGTTAAAACAAGATCATCCTGACAAGAGTTGCTAAAGGGAGTCCTTTGGACAGAGAACTAACAACAGCAAACAATAACTGATCATTAACCCACATGATGATATAACCCAGAAACTAATCCAGTTATAGAAGTATCCAAAGTAAATAAGCCTACAGAGTGAAAACAGGGAACCAGAGACATCAATTGACAAATGATGACAAGTACAAACCAAAAAGAGGAAAACAAATTGTGTTCTTACAGAACTTCTAAATGAGGAGGAAGTCAAGACATCTACAAGATAGAATGGACTGTTCTATGCTTGGGAAGAAAATTATAAATCACAGGGTAACCTCAAAGAAAAATGATAAACCTTCACATCAAAATGAAAAAGAGGACCAGCACAAATATTTACCAAATACTAAACCATTTGCAATGAAGAAAGTGGTAACACAATTCATAAACAAAATGAGTTCAGCACAGAAAATTGTATGGAACAAAGAATCAACACCACAAAAAAGCACATAACAAAATGACAGAAGCAAATTCATACTTGTTGATAATTAAATATCTGACAAGGAACTTATCTCTAAAATTTATAGAAAACTTCAACACCTCAACAACAAAAAGACTAGCAATCTAATTTAAAAAATGTGCAGAAGACATGAATAGATACTTCACCAAAGAAGATATTCAGGTGGCCAGGAAATACATTAAGAAATACTCATTATCATTAGCTATCAGAGAAATGAAAATCAAAACAACAATGAGATACCATCTCACCCCAAGATTAATGGCAAAGTTCAGCAAGGCAGAAAATAACAAATGCTGGCAAGGATATGGAGAGATTGGGACTCTATTCTTACACTGTTGGTGAGACTATAAAATGATACAATCACTGTAAAAAATTCCTTAAGAAGCTGGAATTAGAAATACTATTTGACCCAGCAATCATATTGCTAGGTATATATCCTAAAGAAGTGAGAGCCAGGGCAAGAACAGACATATGCAACCCATGTTCATCACAGCATTATTTACAATACCAAAAGATGGAAACAGCCTAGGTGTCCATCAACAGAAGAATAGGCAACCAAACAATGGTACATACACAAAATGGAATACTATGCAACACTGATGGATGGATGAACTTGGAGGACATTTATGCTCAGTGAAATAAGTCAATCACAGAAGGACAAGTATAATATTAGTTCATTATTGTAAAAGTAAGGGAAAGATTTATATATGGAAGGAAACTTTGTTGCTTACCAGGGGTGGGATGGTAGAGGAGGAAATACTGCAAAAAAAAAAAAAAAAAATTGACCTATGTCACCTTAATTTTGTGTATTTCTTTATAAATACATTGTATTTCAATAAAATGCATTAAAAAAGAAAGAAAGAAGAAAACCTTCCCAAAAAATGTACATTTGTATTTCAAATATAATGAAATTTCACTTATTCATTTTAAATAAAATTACAGAGAAATTTCTATTTTTAGGTCTTCTATCCAGGTTGCCTTAGGAAAGACTAGTTTCTGTAATAATAGTGCCATCATTCATGTGTGAGTTTGTCATACTGTGATGGCTTGTGTGATGCTGTGAGGCTGGAATCTATGCCACCAGTATTTCAAATACCAGCAGGGTCACACATGCTAGACAAGCCTCAGTGGAGCTTGCAGACTAAGATTCAGAAGAAGCAAGGGGCCATCCATTTCTCAAAGTGTGTGCCAGTGAAAACCTAATGAATAAGAGTGAAACACTGTCTGATATATTACTGGAAAACTTTATGAATAGCCCTGAAACATTGCCCGATATAGTGCCAGAAGATGAGCCCCTCAGGTCAGAAGGCACTCAAAATATGACTTAGGAAGAGCTGCCTCCTCATAGAAGAGTCTACTGTAAAGACATCGATGGATTAAAGCTTTTGGGACCTCAATTTGCTGATGTGGCTTACCTCAAAGGGAGCAGAAAGAGCTACAAATATCTATTAATAATTGGAACATGGAAACATGGAGTGTATAAACTGGAAATCTAGAAATACTGGAGGTTGTCAAAAATGAAATGGAATGCATAAAGATTGACATCTTACATATTAGTGAGCTGAAATGGTCAGGTTTTGTCCATTTTGAATCAGACAACCATATGATCAACTATGCTGGGAATGACAAATTGAAGAGGAATGGCACGGCACTTGTGGTCACAAAAAAATGTTTCAAGATCTATCCTGAAGTACAATGCTGTCAGTGATAGGATAATATCCACACATCTACAAGGAAGACCAGGTAATACTATTATTATTCAAATTTACTCACCTACCACCAAAGCCAGAGGAGGAAATTGAAGATTTTTACCAGCTTCTTCAGTCTGAAATTGACCAAACATGCATTGATTATTACTGGAGATTAGAATGTGAAAGTTGGAAAAAAAAGAAGAATCATGATAGTTGGAATATATGGCCTTGGTGATAGAAATGATACTGGAGATCACATGATAGAATTTTGCAAGACTAATGACTTATTCTTTGGAAATAACTTTTTTTCCACAATATAAACAGTGGCTACACACATGGACCTCATTAGATGGAATATATAAAATCAGATCAACTACATCTGTGGAAAGAAACAATGGAGAAGCTCAATATCTTCAGCCAAAACAAGGCCAGGAGCTGACTGTGGAACAGACCAGACCATCAACTGTTCATATGCAAGCTCAAGTTGAAGCTAAAGACAATTAAAGCAAATCCACAAGAGCCAAAATATGATCTTCATTATATTCCACCTGAATTTAGAGACCATCTGAAGAATAGATTTGTTGAATTGAATACCAGTGACTGAAAACCAGATGAATTGTAAGATGACCTTAAGAACACCATACATGAAGAAAACAGAATGTCATTAAAAAGACAAGGAAAGAATAAACAAATTGGATGTCAGCAGAGACCCTGAAACTTGTTGTCTAATGAAGAGTAGCAAAAGCAAATGGAAGAAATGACAAGATAAAAGAGCTGAACAGAAGATTTCAAAGAACAGCTGGGGAAGATGACATCAATTTTATAATGAAATGTGGAAGACCTGGAGTTAGAAAACTAAAAGGGAGGAACATGCTCAGCATTTCTCAAGCTGAAAGAAGTGAAGAAAAAATTCAAGTCTTGAGTTGTGAAATTGAAAGTTTCTATGGGCAGGAAACATTAAAAGAAGGTAGAAGGAATACATAATCACTGTACCAAAAAGAACTGGTCTATGTTCATGCATTTCAGGAGGTGGCATATGATCATGAACCAACAGTATTGAAGGAAGAATCAAAGCTTCACTGAAGGAATTGGCAAAGGACAAGGCTCCAGAAATTGACATCATACCCATTGAGATGTCTCAATACATGGATGCTGTGCTGGAGGCACTCAATTGACTATGCCAAGAAATTTGGAAGACAGCAACTTGGCCAACTGATTGGAAGAGATCCCTATCTGTACCATTCCAAAGAAAGGTGATACAACAGAATGTGAAAATTGTCAAACAATATCATTAATATCACATGCAAGTAAAATCTTACCAAAGATAACTAAAAAGCAGTTGCAGCAATATATTGACAGAGAACTTCCAGAAATGCAAGCTGGATTCAGAAGAGGACATGGAACAAGGGATACCGTTGCTGATGTGAGATGGATGTTGGATGAAAGTAAAGAATACCAGAAAAATGTTTACTTTTGTTTTATTGACTATGCAAAAGCATTCATAACAAATTATGGATAAAATTGAGAAGAATAAGAATTCCAGAACACTGAATTATGCTAATAAGGAACATTTATATAGACCAGGAGGCTACCATTCCAACAGAACAAAAGGATACTGCATGGTTTAAAATCAGAAAGGGTGTGTGTCACAGTTGTATTCTTTCACCATATTTATTCAATCTGTATGCTGAGGAAATAATCCCAGAAGCTGGACTATATGAAGAAGAACACAATATCAGTATTGGAGGAAGACTCATTAATAACCTGCAATATGCAGACAACACACCTTGCTTGCTGAAAGTGAAAATGACCTGAAGCACTTACTGAAGAAGATTAAAAACTACAATCTGCAGTATGGATTATTCCTCAATATAATTTAAATGAAAATCCTCACAACTGGACCAATAAGCAGCATCATGATAAATAGAAAACAAATTGAAGTTGTCAAAGATTTCCTATCACTTGGTTCCAAAATCAACAGCCATGGAAACAGCAGTCAAGAAATCAGATGACCTCTTGCACTGCGCAAATCTGCTACAAAAGATCTGCTTAAAGTGCTGCAGAGCAAAGATGTCTCAGTGAAGAGTAAGGTTGCACTTAGCCCAAGCCATGGTGTTTTTAATCACTTAATATGCATGTGAAAGCTGGACAATGAATAAGGAAGACCAAATAAGAAGATTTGATGCTTTTGAATTGTGTTGCTGAAGAATACTGCAAGTGTCATGGAGTACCCAAAGAACTAACAAATCTGTCCTGGATGAAGTGCAATCAGAGGACTCCTTGGGAGTGAGAATAGCCAGACTTCATCTCACCTACTATGTGGTCATTTTTTCAGAAAGTACCAGTCCCTGGAGAAGGATGCTTGGTAATGTGGAGGGTCATCCAAAAAGGGGAAGGCCCTCAACAAGATGGATTGATACAGTGGGAGTAAGGATGGGCTCAGATATAGCAAGGATTGTGACACTGGCTCAGGCGGGCCATGTTTCATTCTGTGGTACATAGTGTCGTTATGTGTTAGAGCTGACTCAACAGCACCTAACAGCAATAACATAAATTATAGTTATGCCTATTATTTACTGAAAAGTCCCTGGCAGGCGCAAACATTTAAACACTCAAATACTAGCCAAAATTTTGGTGGCTCAAACCCTTCGAGACACACCTTGAAAGACAGGGCTGGGAATCTGTGTCTGAAAAGTCACAATCTTGAAAATCCTAGGGAGTAGTTCTACTCTGCACACGAGGTCACCATGAGTCAGAGTTGACTTGATGTCAACAACAACAACACATTTACCAAGGATCAAGTGTATGCCAGAATTACTACACACATTATTCTTTAATTCTTAAAACTTCTTTACAAGGTGAAACATATTACCCACATTTTACCAATAAAAGCAATAGCCAACATTTATTAAGTGTTCACCAGGTAGTATGTTGTGTAATTTATATGAATTATCTCCTCTAGTTCCAGCAGCAACAAGAGGTTACCAAAGCACAGGTGGTCACTGTTGACTTTTGTTATCAGGTAGACTCTATCCCCCTCATTTTACAGATGAGGAAACTAAACCCAAGAAATATTAAGTAACTTGTACAATATCACACAGCTGGTGTGGTTTAAGTCAACTGTCTCATTCCATGGTTGCAGTTTTAATCAATACTTTATGCTGCCTGAAGTTCTAAGCAGGAAGCAAATTCATCAATGACACTCAGAGTAAACAAGCATCCAAATCAGGCTCCTAAACTAATACCTTCACTGTGTACCACTCTTTTGACTTCATGATATATATATATATATATTCATGATAACACATTTTCATTGGAATTTTGGAGGCTCATAGATTGTATCAAAATATATTTAGAATTTTGTTTTTAATCTTAGAGCTCAAAATGTAGCATTTTACAAAATATATATTTATATACCTCTTTATGAAATATATCTGTGCTTTATCTATTGCATTCAATTCTTAATATCTTCTTTGCAATTTGTCATGTATTGAATTACACCCCCCCAAAATATGTCTAAACTTGGCTTGGCTATGATTCTTAGTAGTTTGGCAGTTATGTAATAATATACTTTGGCAGTTATGTAATGATATAATCATTCCCCATAATGTGATCAGCCAACCAACTGTAAAGGGAGTAGGATGGGATGTAATACATATATTCAGGTGATAGCCCAGATCTGATGTACATGGAATTTCTCTGGGGGTGTGGCCTCCATCACCTTTTATCTTACAAGACCACCAAGAAAGAAGAGCTGGGACCAGAGTTTGTCCCTTGGACCTGGGATCCTATGCTGAGAACCTCCTAGATCCGGGGAAAGATTGGTGCCAAGCCACATGGAGATCTCCAGGAAATGCTGGGCCCACAGATGTTGAAAGGAGACAAGGACCTTCCACCCAAACCTGTCAGAGAAAGAAAGCCTTTTCCAAGAGTTGACACCCTGAATTCAGATATCTCATTTCCTAAACTGTGAGAGAATAAATTTTTCTGTGTTAAAGCAATATACTTGTGCTGTTTATATTACAGCAGTACTAGATAACTAAGATGTAATATTTTTACCATCTTCATTTTCCAAAGAATTATCCAATATAGAGATACTAGTGGATAACTCTCAAATTTGCTATCATAACAGTTATACTTATTTGCATATAAGTTTATTCAATTACTCAACTGTCATTAAAAACAAGTGGTACATTTAGATAAGATTATGATCATTGTTACATCTGATCTCTTCTAGGCTAATGTAGTTTTATTAATTAATATTTGAAGAACACCTTAATAAAAGGAATTTGAGACTTGTTTTTAACATCAGAATATCTTTTTAATGTACCTAGTTAAGGCTTGTATTTTTCTAGGATAGAATTTCTTCTCCCTCACTGCACCTACCTCCCACTCAGGTCTCCCAGCCCTCTAAAAGTTACATATTTAATTGTCATATGGATGCTTTGCTGAGATTTTTTAAGTTTTTTTTTTTTTTTTTCTAATCATAAGCAATGCATGAATTTATGTTTTATCTTAGGTACCTAATCTTTCAGTTAAAATTTAGTATTAATTAAGCTAGAATGTGAAATATTCATGGAAATTTGCCACATGGTCCAATTAGAGACAGAAAAAAATGGACAATGGCATGGGTTCCAAATTTAATTACTACTTGAATAAAAGATGAAACTTTTAGGAACACCATTATCCCTTTCCTCTTTTCCCTAAATGAATCAATATTATTATGGCTGATAAGGTTAGAAAATTTCCTTCATAAGCTATAAATATCTAGAGCCCTAAAGTGTCAGTGTCTCACTTAGGTTGAGAAAGTTTGAAAGAAAAAACTTTCTTGTCCTCACATGTCCTATGAAATATATTTGGAAATTCCCCCAAATATATTCAGAGACACCCATATCAAGTGATTTGAACATATAAAACAGTTAATACTATCTTTCTGGATGAGTTTCTAATTTCTCTGAATAAAAGCTATTCTTCAGATAAGATCATGTAAATGGAAAGGGGATCCTTGACTGAAATGATTTTCATAAACGAGGTAAGCATGACCCTACACTAAGATTTGCCAAAGAATATATGAATTATTCCCCATTATCAAAAGAGCAGTGGACTCTTCTAACCAGTTTGATAGATACACAATTTATTTTGCTTGAAAGTATAATAAGAAAGTCTTTTTTTGCAAGTCGAATAAAATGGAAGTAAAAACCTTAACAAATATTTCTTAATCATGCTTATTCACTTTTTGAATATAGCTCTTTTTAAAGGTGGTAGTTTTAATATAAAGAAGTGCAAGGTTCATGTGTGGAGACAGAATGGTAACTGAAGTGTGGATTAAAGACATTTAACACCATTGTGCCATTATTTTCAGAAAGACTTGCTGAATGATGCTATGCCATGTGGTAAATAGTAAAAGTGCTAATTGAATGCAAACAGTGAATTCATATTAACATATACCTCTATGGGGCCCATATTTTAAATTAACTTAGTTTACAATTAAAGTTGTTTCTACAAACTGAGCAACAGATAATGGCAGAATCTGACAAGATTCTCAAAACATTCTTTATTCTTCTGTTCAGAAGTATTTCACATCAGTGCCGAGTTACTCTAGCTTGAACTTCTTCTCTGTACATATATATGCTTAAATCAAGGCTGAGTGACTGCCAAACCAGTACTGACCTCTCAATAGGGGTGACATTAAGAATTTTTTTTTTTTTTTTATTTTGGCATTTGTACATTTGAAAAAAAATAAATAAATAACGTATAACTTCACTAAAAGCTCCCATTCAAAGCATACTTTCATAGCTCTTTGTTCATCTTCTTTTGTGTCAATGACTTTTAGATGGGAAAAAATACAGCTCTAGATTTAAGCTCTGCTCTTTTAGCACTTGCAGATTGTAATTTTTTTTTTTTTCATAGCTCCTAGTAACACATAAAAATGATGTTATTATGACATATGAGAAAGAAAAGAAAATGACTATGAGAGATGGGATATTGGATCTTGAGGGCAAAATACCTACATTGTTAAATTTAAAAATAAAAACATTCTCTTGAGAGCAATGAATATTATTTGTAAATAGGTATGGTGTCCTATATTATCTGTTTAATTAAAAAAAAAAAAAAACTTACCTAAGATTTGATGATTTCCTACATTCTGTGTAGTATAATCTTATGAAGCAAAAGCAGATCCTTGTAAAATGCATTCCTCCACAAATAATACAGTGCTTAGTTTCTTGTATTTTAAATGTCATAAACACTGATTTATTAAAATGTGTGCAGGTAAATGTGTTTATTCTTTCTGAAAAAACTGCATAGTTACTTAATTTTATTTACTACTGTAAAATGTCTGTAACGTTACTGTAGATATGGCAAGCAAATATTCAGATACATGTATTTGATAGAAATCTCTAACAAACAGAAGGTGTGTATCCATGACAACCAAGACACCAAGATTCACTGATATATGAATAAGATACTCTTCAGCATTATGTGGATTAAAAAGAAAACTGACTTGCAGTAACTGGGACAGAATTTATCAATGTGTAAATGTGAGTGCATTATGTGGAGCTAAATTTGTTTATGATTTACTTGATCAAAGAACCAGAAATTATTAACCGCAAGAATGATAGTAGGCTATAAGCAAAATTTTCTGTCATTTATTTTGATTTTCATGTGAGGGAAAGGGACTTAGGCAATTTTATTTTATTTTGTTTTTGTTTTCCTTGGAGGAGAGAATCAGAAGAAACAAATACCTTAAATATGCACTGCCGTGGAGTTGGTTGTGACTCATAGCAACCCCTCCTTGGGTTTCTGAGGCCATAGCACTATGAAAGTAGGTCTCCCAACATTCCTTCCAAGGACTGCCTAGTGGGTTTGAACAGCCAGCCTTCTGGTTAGCAGTCAAATGCCTTAGGCAGTATGCCACCAGAGTTCCTTTCATAGATGATTAGTCCTTTAATTTTTAAATTAAACTATGAACATAATATATTATAACAAGTTTAAATATTATGTACTTTATTTTTCCTTTGATTTTTAAGAACATTTTAAAATAGCAGTTTTAAATATTAGTTGTTTCACTGTCCTTTTTTCAGTAACTCCAATTATATATCTGATTAAACTTCTTTGCCTAGCTTTCATTTAAATTGATTTCTCTTTAATCCCTTTTAACTTACTCCTTTATTTTATTTTTTTCACTATTGAATATTTTCCCACCTTCCATTAATTTCAAAGTTTTATTAATTTTTTACTCAAATGCATTCTTCTTTAGATATCTTGTATTTGTTCTTCATTACTTGTGTTTTTATCTTTTTTTAAAATTGTTACCTGGTTTAAAGAAATCCACATTTCATTTATTTCTGTTTGTATTCATTTCTGCTCTCACATTTTGAATATGTAATTGATTTTTTAATATATATTTCCATATGCTTTTTTTAGGCTATTAAATTCTTTCTGGAGTGTCACATATTATTTTCTTTCTTTGTCAGTTTTGGTGAATTGATTTTTTTCTTCATCTGAAATGCTTTGATTTTCATTATCTGTTTTATCATATCATTGTAGGAAGATTGCCAATTTTTCTATATTCATCTTCATTTCATGATCTAGTTTCTTAGCTTAGGAACCTTATGTTAACATGACCTTGAATTTTACAGTCAAGTATTCTTTCCTTTCAGTATAATATAGTACAGTTTTATTATGCTTTTTATTAGTGGTAAAGGAGACATGGTTAAAGTTTAAGTTTTATGATTCTTCTTGTTTTTACAATATCCTTAATTTCCCCACCCTTTCTTCTTTTCCTTCATTACCATGTTTCAAAAAAGTATCTCTCTGAGACATCACCTTGGTCTTCCCATTTCTAATTATCTTTCTTACCGTGAGTGTTATACATTACCTAGTCCCATAATTATGTTAAATAATTTAGTATTTAGAATAAACTTTCTCATTCTGGATATGATTTTTTTAAATATGTTTTTATTGAAATATAATTCATGTACAGTGAAATACACAAAACTAAAGTGACATGATTTGTGGTAGAATGTGTGAAAAGATTTATATTTAGGCAACTATCTACTATCATGGAATCAAGTGGAAGCCTCTTCATGTTGCTTTTAAATCAATCACAAGGAAAACTTTTAAATTGTATAAAACAATTGACCCTGTTGCATCAAGACTTCTCCATCAAATATGTACATTCTTCATGAGTTTAGTATCTATTTATTCTTAACCATGTGTCAGTCACTTCATTGGGCCCTGGAGATATTTTTTGAATTATTAATCCAGTTTTGTTGGAACAATGTTATGAGTACTGAAGTAAAGAAAATAAAATTAGAAAATAAGGTAAAGGTAACTAACTAAATGAATGACCTTGACTTTTACAGCCAAGTTTGTTGATTTAAATACAGTGGCCAAAGAGGAGCTTTCCATAGCACTTTAAGTTTCAGAGTCTGGATAAGTTAGGGCAGATAATTTTATATAAATGATGAAGGGGGTGCACTTTAAAACAAGTTTGGCCTCTTTACCATTCTTTAATAAATATTTCCTCATCTTTATGTACCATCTGTCCCAAGTTTCTAAATGAATTAAGGTAACAAAAACTGCATACACTTTATAATAATTAAGAAAGTTAGACTGTCATGATGATACATATGAAAAAGGAATTTCTTAAAAAATATATTTATTAAAAGTTAGAAGTGAACAAGAAGGCATTGCTAAGTACTCAAAGATGCCATAGAATTAGTCACAATTTTACAGGACCAGATAAGTACAGAGCACGCTTTATTGCAATGACACAATGATTTTTTGAAACAGATAAGGAACAGAATGTTTGGGCATTTCCTTCAAAGAACTTAAACAATTAAAATTTATTTTCCCATGTTTTACCTTCCTAGGAGTGGCAGTACAAAGTTTAATGCTTATATTTTTATTTGACACTCTACTTAAGGAATTGGAACTCTGGTGGGGTAGTGCCTAAGGTATTTGCTAACCCCAAAGCTGGTGTTTCAAACCCATCAACCACTCCTTGGAAAGAAGTTTGGGCAATTTACTTCCATACTGATACTGCCTCAGAACTCAAGGAGGAGTTGCTATAACTAGGATCTGACTCGATGGCAGTGAGTTTGGTTTTTGGATTTTATCATCTATTTAAGATAATTAATCCTGGAACCAACAATTAGGGACATCGGAGAAAAAGTTTATATTTTTACATTCACAGAAAAAAACAATCCTCAGAGTCCAGGAGGAAAATAAGATTTCTTAAAAAGGTAAGTTAATGGGACTGACAAAGATCAAGAAGAGCTCTTAAAATCAACAATGAAAGAAATTAAAAGTGAAGCAGAATTTTTAAGAAATTTAAGAAAAGTTAAAAACATTTTTTTTTATCGTGATTTGGGTGAAAATTTACAGAGCAAATACACTTTCTATACAGCAGTTCACAGGCACTTTGTCTCATGACATTGACCACAATTTAGCACAATGCAACACTCCCCCTCCCACTTCCTCCCAATAGCTACCTCTTCCCTGTGTCCATCCTTCCATGCACCCCTACCCCCTAAAGCTGTCTCCCTGTGCATAAGCAGACCTTCTTTCTCTCATGCTTGTTCTCTCCAAGGAGTGTATCTACCTCAGGTAAATGCTCAACTGATATGCCCGTCTATTTTTGGCTGGAAGCCACAGGTGTGCATTCAATTCCAGACCTGAAGAGCAGCTAGGGGCCACAGTCTCAGTGGTTCCACCAGGCTACATCGGACCAGCAAACCTGGTCCCCACTTTTTCTTTTTTTTTTTTCCCAAATGATTTTGAGTTTTGTTCCACATTGTTCTCCCTGTCTATCCAGGATCTCCTAAAAGATCTTCTTCCATGTGGTTTACAGTAGTAGCTGAGCACCACCTATTTCTTCTGGTCTCATAGTCATATAGGCTGCATGTCGGATGGTGTACCATTCACTAGGACTAATTGTTTCCATGAATTTTTGGTTTTCTTCATTCTTCTTGGCTCTGGACGAAGAGAGACCCATTGTTGTGTCCAGATGGCAGCTTGCAAGCTTTTAAGATCTCAGTTGCTACTCGCCACAGTAGGAGGTGGAACAATGTTTTGTGTACTATGTTATGTCAATTGAGCTTCATGTCCTCTGCGACTATGGTCCCAAGCCCACAGGCTCAACTACTCGATCCCTCTGCATAGCCGGCTGTGACCAAGCAGTGACTACAAACTTGCCTCTTGTCAGCTCTACTATACACCTTGGAATTCTGATCATACACATAAACTTATAGGACCACTGTCTGCCAACCCTATACGTGTTCTTGGGTGCACTCTCCATTTCATATACATACCTAATATTTCAACCTGTCCACCCATCTATCCACCCATATACTCATGTTTGCCTTCACTGACCACACCGTACTATATGTGCAAAAGGATTCATCTTTGTTGTCTGTACTTGCCACGTACCTCTGTATGTCTTTCTCTTCCTCAATACCACTACATTGATCACTCACATTTGGTACATTGCCATTTTCTTTACCCAAATCAAAACTTATCTCTATCTCTCTAACAATATTCCCTACCCTACCCTCACACCCCTGGTAACCAACAAAGAAAATGATCTTCCATAGATAAACATTTCCTTGACTGTTACAATAACAGACTAATACAATATTTGTCCTTTTGTGGTTGACTTATTTCACTTAGCATAGTGTCCTCCAAGTTTATCCAAGTTATGCAGTGTTTGCAGATTCTACATTATTCTTTAGGGTTGCATAGTATTCCATTGGGTGTATGTACCATAGATTAGATATCCATTCTTCAGTGGATGGACACCTAGGTTGTTTCCATCTTTTGGCTATTGTAAATAATGCTGCAAAGAATATGGTTGTGCATATATCTGTTCTTGTTATGGCTCTCACTTCTTTAGGGTATATACCTAGTAATGGAATGGCTGGGTCAAATGGTATTTCTAGTTCCAACTTTTGAAGGAATCACCATTCTGCTTTTCACAGTGGTTGTAACATTTTACAGTCCCACCAGTAGTATATGAGTGTCCCAATCTCTCCACAACCTTACCAACATTTGTTATTTTCCATCTTGTTGAACTTTGCTACTAGTGCTGGAGCAAGATGGTATTTCATTGTTTTGATTTGCATCTCTCTAATAGCTAATGATAGTAAGCATTTCTTCATATGTTTGTTGGCCACTTGAATATCCTCCTTGGTGAAGTGTCTATTCATGTCTGCTGACCATTTTTGAACTGGATTGTTTGCCTTCGTGGTATTGAGATGTTGGAGTTTTCTATAAATTCTGAGATAAGTCCCTTGTCAGATATGTCATTTCCAAATATTTTTTTCCCAAACTGTAAGCTCTCTATTGACTCTTTTGGAGAAATCTTTGGAAGCACATACAAATTTAATCTTTAGAAGGTCCCAATCATCTGGTTTCTCTTCTGCTGTTTGTGCATTTTGAGTTATCCTTGATAGTCTATTTATGCCATATATTAGAGCCCTTAAATTTGCCCCTAGTTTTTTCTTGAGGAACTCTATAGTATTAAGTTTCACATTTAAGTC